>NW_020291535.1:0-200731 GCF_003184765.1 Aspergillus aculeatinus CBS 121060 | reverse complement strand
TCCTCCTCCTCCTCCTCCTCCTCCTCCTCCTCACCTTCCTGTTCCTGTTCCGACGGGCTGTCAGAGCGTGCTTGGGAGACGTCTTGGCTCTTTTCTGGATTGTGCAGAGTCGTTTGGGGAGTGGTGTCCGCGATGGGCATAGGGACAACCTGGGGTCGATCCATGAAATTGGTACTGATTACTGTTTCAGCGACTGAGCTCTGCAGGGGAGGGGAAAAGGGGGGGGAACGAATACGGGAGAATGAAAATGATTTTCTAGTGAGAAGAGAGGAGTGCGAAGTGAAGGGGAGTGAAGGGGAGTGAAGGGGAGGGGAGTGACCGGCCTCTCCGACTCGGGTGAGGTACAGCGTAGGGCTTACCCCGGAGACCAGGGCATGCTGATGCAATCTGTAACATGCATGATTGGATACTGGTGGTACTGATAAGACAGTATCGGAGTGACCAAAGCAAGCTTTTGAGCAAGCTTTTGGGCAGCGATAAGCTTTCGACCAATGATCGAAAATCATCGGGCAGGAGGAGGAGGAGAAGAAGGAGAAGAGGAGTTGGACTCGGGAGGTGGTAACTTAGCCCTGAGTAGTGGTTGGTGGTGGTGGATACTGCCCTCACTTAGTACCTAGTAGTTAGTACCCAGTCAGCGGCGGATATCTGGCTCGGACTCCGAGGTATAAGATAGGAACCTAGTACATACTATAAGTCATCATGTATGATTACAGGTCAGCCTGACCCCTGCATGTCATCATGCATGGTACCTATGAAACAGTCGTCGAATTCGAGGAGACGCTAGCCCGGTGGCAAGCTTTTCGCCTCGCAAAATGGTAACGTTATTGCTTGGCCCTCTCTCTTTAACATAGTACGAGTCTCGATCGATTGGAAGCCAGGGTGAACGTGTTCAATCTCCAGTGGGCCACAAAGAAAAGGCCTCCAGACTATATAGTTAGCGTTAGCTCTTCAAGCAATCTACAGCACTTGCTATGGTGCTGCACCTAGTACCGACCATACTATACCTATACCCTCAATTCATGGCACGAGAAACCACTCCACTCCTCGAAAATGGCGGCCCACCAGCTACAGGGAACAGGGTGGCCGAAGAGACCCTCACATTGGTCCGTTCGTCAACCTCGCTGGTTCTAGTGTCCTACCTTCAATTTTCTCTTCCCTTTGCGGGGCTCCTCTTTGTGGGTCGACTCGGGATCGACGAGCTCGGGGCTGTCAGCCTCGGGGCTAGTATCACCAACATCACCGCATACGGGGTCTATCAAGGGCTGTGTTCCGGACTGGACACCCTCGGGGCCCTCGCCTACGGGCTGCGGCGGTGGGATCTGGCCACCCTGTATCTAAAGATGACGCTCATGCTTCTGACGATCGTGAGCTGCCCGGTAGGCCTGGGATGGTGGCATAGTCAATCCATCTTGCGGACGATGGTGTCGCCGAAAATCGCCGCTCTCACCTCGCAGTACCTCCGGGTGTCGTTGCTGAGCCTACCGGGCCATGCAGGATTCGAGGCCGGCAAGCGCTTCCTGCAGAGCCAGGGGACCTTCCACCCGCCAATTGTGGTCCTCTGTTGCGCGGTCCCGGTCAATCTCGCGTTGCATTGGTGGTTTGTCTATCGGCTGAAGTGGGGATTTGTCGGGGCGCCGGTCTCTGCAGCTCTGTCGGACACCATGCTTGGGGCCGGTCTTCTGGCCCATGCCACATACCTCCGTCCAATCAGCCGATGTTCCCATGACGACGATGACTCCGCCTCTTCGTCATCGTCTCCAAATTCATTGCTCCGCGCGGGGGCACATTGGCCGAGGCTACTCCGCCTCGCGCTGCCGGGCTCGATCACGGTGCTGGCGGAGTATCTGACATTCGAGCTGCTGACGGTCGGGGCGGGGAAGCTGGATGCGACGCGGCTGGCGGCGCAGAGCGTGCTCAATGGGACGGTGGCTATGACGCTGCAGCTCACCTTTGCGATTGCGAGCGCGACGACGCTGCGTGTGGCGACGCTGATGGGCCAGAATCGCCCGCGTCGTGCCCAGCTGCACATGCGCGTCGCGCTGACGACCGCGGTCGTAGTGGGACTGCTCAACCTCAGCGTGCTCCTGACGGGGCGGTACTGGATCTCCCGGCAGTTGTGCACCTCGGTCGAGGTGCAGACCCTGGTGGTGCAGACCATGCCCTTCTGCGCGCTCCTGCAGATCGTCTATGCTACCGCGGAGTGGGCCAATGGGGTGATGAAGGGGCTCCAGATGCAGCAGACTGCCGGAGTTCTGTCTCTGGTCTGTCACTATACAGTGAGCTAGCTCTCAACCCCTCCTCATTCGTTGTGGCTCCGTTGATCGGTTCAGTTGGTTGACGTCTACCTCTTCCTTGAACGTCCAGATTGCACTCCCCACTTCGTTCATCGCGGGCTTACTGTTGAAAGGCGGTCTGGTGGGTCTGTGGCTCGGCCCCATCATTGGGATGACGATGTAAGCTTCCCCTCTTGTTGATACCTCGAGCTTAATCTGTTGTTGCTTTTTGATTCGTCCATTCGCTTAAGATCGATCCACTCGTCGATGAAACCAGGTTTACTCTCCTTGCCACTTGGGTGATCTTTCGAGGAGGCCTTTACTGAGAATATGACTCGGGTGAGCTTTCAGTCTTCAAATGCCTCAGTTGGGGAATGAAAACCAAAACATTTGCTTACATGGATTACTTCCTCTCTAGGTAGGTCTTGACTAATTCCACATTCGCCTTCCGCCAGACGAATAGCGAGTGGCGACGCAGATGAGGCTGGTGGCAGTGGATGCTTGAGGTATCCGTATTCAAGGGTAGGGAGACTGAGTCAACAACTACCGAGTACTTCAAGGTCAAAGCGGCAGGTTACAGTAGGTACTGTACCTAGTACTAGGTAGTTACAGTATGTTTTACCGGAAACAGCAGTAGTAGCCGGGTAGTCTTCCATGTAGTACCTGGTAATTACTGTACAGTACTCCGTAGTAGTACCCATACTGAACTACTACAGATAATTGACCCAAAGATACAGTCGAAAAGTACTGTACTTCACCCCCCTCCCCAAAGAAAAGAAGAGAAAAGAAAAGGAAAGAAAATCACTCACTTAGCGCAGCAAAAGCCCTCTCCGCCCCCAGCAGATGAACCTGAAACGCCTCGCTCGCAATGAAGATATCCAGGGAGACCCCGATCGCATACACCTCGGAAAGCTGTCGGAGGAGTGCCCTGCCCTGCGCGCCGAGTCGGTCCCGCTGTTTCTGGACAATTGCGAGTGCGTGTTCGGCCTGCAGTAGCTGGCCATGATGTATGTGTAAACTTAAAGGGGTGTCATTGTTGTTGTCGTTATTGTTGTTGTTGTTGTCGTCGTCCTGGTTTGTTGCGGCAGGAAAGAGGAAATTCGAGAGCTGGATGACTTCTTCGTTCACCTGCGGCAGGTGATGATGATATCCACGATCACAGGGTAATCCAGGGGAGCTCTTCTTCGCTTCCAGTAGCGATGATGCGGCAGCAGCACTCCTCCTGCTCCAGCATGAGCAGAGTTCTGCATCGCCGTCGCTGTGGAGCTTCAAGGGTGGAGGAGGAGGAGGCTCTGAGAGGAAATTGCTGTTGCTGTTGCTGTTGCTGTTGCTGTTGCTGCTGCTGCTGTCGTTGTTGCTATCGCCGCGCAGGTGATTAGGGCTTGATGCACCCGGGCTATGGTGGAGCTGAGGATAGTGGTCGTAATGAGTGATACCCTCGATCTCGCCCTGTGAACGATCGCTTTTTGCGGCTCGGGTACGCTCCCCTGTGGAAAGAGAAAAGCTCTCTTGGAATTAGCGGGTTCGTCTTCGAAAGTGAGAGGCAGAGAGATTTAGAGAGAAAGAGGGGAAGAGAGGAAGGGAGAAAGAAAGTCACTCGTACGAAATCGGCGCTGGGCCAGACGATTTTGGAGCATTCGTCGCTGACGATACCCTTCCTGGGAATCCATTGTTGTGCACAGGTGTTGCGGCGACGATGATGGCTAGGTACCGTTACAAGTAATCCTACCTGAGCTGATAATGAGAAAAATCATAACCTGGTACCAAGTTAGTCATGGCTCGGGGAAGTATGGACAAAAATACCATATACAATGTGTGCATTGCTGGAGTCATCTCCAGTAATCTAGCAGGATCCTACCCATTTTCATCGGGAGGTGGGGTCGGCGTGTGAATTGTCTCAATGCCACTAACTGATAGTTGATCATAAATATGGCACCATTCCTGTAGAATCTGTAGCCGCTGCGTGCTTATTCTCTGCAGAACGATAGGGTCCATGGCCAAGAACAGGGAAAGGAAGGAAGGGGGGTGAGGGGCAAACAAATTAATTAATGGGATGAAATAAAAGAGAAATCCAAAAGGAAAAGATTTGACACCGGCCTAAACCTGTCCTGCCCATCAAAATCAATCCCTACGACGGACGAAAAGACATAACAAAAGCGACAACGCTGCACTCAAGCTTACCGTCTCCTCCCCCCTCCAAACCAAGATCACAATAAGAATAGAATAGAGAAAAAGAACACCATGAGCAATATCTTTCTCACCGTCCTGTTTGCCGGAAGCATTTTCCTGGCCCGCTGGATCTGGTCTTCTATCCAAGCGAGGAGACGGTGGCGTCAGTCGGGAATTCCTCAGCCACTTGGCCACCCCATCTTCGGTGCCAAAGGCCAGCTCGGCCCCAACCCCGGGCGGCGACTCGAAGAGCTGGGCCTAACGCAGGGAGAGCTCTTCCATATCCGGTTCGGCTTCGAGGACTTCGTGTACGTGAACAGCCGGGAGGCGGTGCGCGAGATCTTCGATCGACAGTCCGCCAAAACCTCGTCCAAGGGCCCGTGGCGCGGTGCCACGCCGATTGTCTCGGGCGGGCGCATCGCCATCATGCCCTACAACACGCACTGGCGGCGGCTGCGCACCATCCTGCACCAGCTCTTGCACCCGAACGTAGCGCGGAGTTTCCGGCCCAGTCAGGAATTCGAAGCCACACAGCTGGTAAGCGACCTGCTGCAGAGCGGAGGGGAGGAAGTCGTCTGCAAAGAGCAAGCCCATCGAATGTCCCTCTCAGGTGAGTATAAGGTACCCGTCACCATCACCATCACCACTCCTTCCCGGGGGTGGGGTCGTGGGGACGAAAGTCCCCGGGCTGACTGTTTATTCATGCTTCAGTCATTTTAACCTCGACGTATGGTCGACGAGTGGCGTCAATGGTTGGTGATTACACCGGACCCTATGAGGAGATGGTTGTCCACTGACAGGTGTTCTTGCGTTAGGACGACCCGATCTGCCACCGGGTCGATAAGATCATGGAAGACTTCTCGCAAGCAACCGCGCCGGGGGCGTTCATCACCGACCTCATCCCGCAATTGGACCGCTTGCCCACGTGGTTGCAGTGGTGGCGGGCCCGAGCCCTGAAGTTCCACGAACGCCAGCATTCCCTCTGGATGGGGCTGTGGCAGGAGCTGCGGCAGAAGGTCCTCGAGGGCAGCGCGCCAACATGCTTCGCCAAGCACTTCATGGAAACGGAGACTCGACGCTATGAGATTGACGAGAGCCAAGCTGCGTTTTTGGCGGGCAGTAAGTCTGGCCCGGGGCAGGCGGCTCCTCCCCCTCTTGCCCAATTCTCACACCAAAAACTAACACGCAGCAACCTTTTCTTGCGGAATCAATAGCCCTGATTGAGGCAGGTTCGGATACCTCCGCCTCGGCCCTCAATATAGCCATTCTGTACCTGGCCGCCAACCCGGCGGTTCTCCAGCAAGCGCACGCCGAAGTCTCGCGCGTGGTCGGGGGTGACACGCGGTCGCCCTCCTTCGACGACATCGACCGACTGCCCTTCATCCACGCCTGTATCCAGGAGGTCTCGCGCATCCGGCCCCTCACCCGGTTCGGCACCGCCCACTACACCACCGCCGAGGTGCAATACAAGCAGGCGCGCATCCCCGCGGGCTGCTTCGTGGTGATCAACCAGCCGGCGATCCACCACGATCCCGCCTCCTACCCGGAGCCCCATGAATTCCAGCCCGCGCGCTACCTGAAAAGCTCCTCGTGGGCGCCTTCGTCGTCTTCTCCCTCTGCTCCGGACATAGCGAAAGACAAAACCCACCTCAACTTCGGCGCAGGGCGGCGCATCTGTCCCGGCCTCCATGTGGCGGAGAACAGCCTATTCGTCGTCCTGGCCAAGCTGGTGTGGCTCTTTGACATCCTCCCCGCCCGCGACGAGGCCGGCCGCCATCCCCTCCCCGTCGATGTGTCTGATGATGGCTTTGAGGACGGGGCCAATACCGTGCCTAAGCCCTTTCGGGTGCGCTTCGTGCCGCGCTCCGCCGCTCGGGCGGAGAGGATGCGGCAGGAATGGGAGGAGGCGAAAAGGGTCGGCTTCGTGATTCGCGATGTCAAGGTCGATTTGGACGGGGTGGTGGTGGGTTGATTAGGGAGATGGGAGGGCGCAACGAATGGACGGTATCTGGTGTGAAGCGGAGGGGTGGAGGGGTGGAGGGCGATGCGGTCCTTGAGAGGTAGATGATCGAGCTCTCAACTATGGTTTGATTGTGCTAGAGGGCTAGCTACAATATGCAGTGGTTAGTTAAGTTATAGTTTATGTAGTAGCTTGATTGGATCTTAAGGTCTGGTGTTGTTCATTGTGAGGGAGTCGGGTTGACAGTCAGGAGGACTGCAGTGGGCTCGTCTTCATCATTACAATGGGTGGAGGTACTGTTGTTGATCGAGCTGAGTCCGTCCATTTTAAGTTGAACCTGACTTGGTTGCCAGATTGGACAATTCTTGCTTAGTCATTTCAGTCCTTCATTCGGTCACTTAGTAACATGCACTGTAGTAGCATAACCTCCAGCTTGAAGTTGGAACTTGTCCTGGAACTACCTTGTTAGCCCAAAGTCATGATCATATGTGAGATGCTGAATATGTGCTGCACAGTCCAGAGTACCTGACTAGCGGGAGGGATCCATGATGGGGGTCCAAGAAGCCCGAAGCGTATGGCATCACACCTTCTGCTGTAGCCATCGGGGAGATTACTGCGTAAATATCTCTACGGTCTCACGGAGCATTCTACACCAAAAAACAGAAAAGAAAAAAAAAAAAAGAAAAGAAAAAAGGACGGAACTTCTGTGACTGCAGCTGCGGTAGAAGAACTCCACTGTATCCTATCGAGTCCAAGCCTACATGGATCCACGATCCCATCGACGACTCACATAACATCCCCAACCAGTAGACTAGAAACTCGACAACAGCAACACCAGAACCGACTTCAACACGGTCTTTTTATTTTCATGAATTTGGTATCAACACGGGCCAGAAAATACGGACATACAATTACTTCAAACGGTGTAGCCAGACCGCGGGTCCCTGCTGTTGTATCCCTTGATTTGAATGATCCTCCCCGGAGTCCTCTCGAAGGAAGTCGACGAAAGAACAGCCTCAACTTTGCCAGCGGGGAGGTGGAAAGGAAAAATGTCTATCACAACGAAGAAACCGATTACAGGAAGTAATCCGGGGTGCGCCTCGAGACCATGGGCTCTCCTGCGCGCGGGCAGGGATCGAATTGTAAGCTAGAGGGCCAGTGTTAGCGAGGTCAACTTCCAGCTAGCGGGGATTCAACCCGAAAGCACATACAACGTATACTTGAGGTGCTCATCAATCTCCATGATTGCGGCTTGGTTGCCGCAACGGTAGCAGTAATTAGGAGCTGCAGGAAGAAAGCCAAAGTCAGCCGCGTCATCCACGCCGATACCCCAACCTGGCAGACAGCTATACCTGAGAAGATCGTGACCACGTTTCTATCCTGCGACCAGTTGTA
The DNA here is from genome assembly GCF_003184765.1 of Aspergillus aculeatinus CBS 121060. NCBI lineage: Eukaryota > Fungi > Ascomycota > Eurotiomycetes > Eurotiales > Aspergillaceae > Aspergillus > Aspergillus aculeatinus. The sequence continues at coordinate 192,934 of NW_020291535.1, read as the reverse complement.
ACCCTCCATTACCAGCTGGTGCGCCCGTGCAACCAGAGTCAAGCCGTTGTTGTGATTGAACGCCTCCGAAATGTCCTGTCCGAATGTATAACCCGCTCCACGGGGGGAGATCCCCCAGCCGCATCGGTCATCGGGGTCACTCCACAGCAGATCACACATGGGGCCCTCGTGCGGCACCTCCTGGATGCGGTCCAGGGAGCGGATGTTGTCGAGCGTGTCGATCGACGGACTCAGACCGCCGTGCAGGCAGAAAATCTGGTTCTCAATGAGTGCGGTGAGGGGGAGATAGTCGAAAAGGTCGGTGAAGTATTTCCACACGTTGGCGTTGCCGTATTTGCGCAGGCACTCGTCGTAGAACCCGTAGACTTGCGTGATCTGGCGGGACTCGTGGTTTCCTCGCAGGATGGTGATACGCTGCGGGTAGCGGATCTTCAAGCAGACAAGGAGTGTGACGGTCTCTACGGAGTAGTAACCACGGTCGACGTAGTCACCTACACGGGAGGTCGGACACGCGCGTTAGTCGGAGACACACATACACACACGCACACAGGGGCAGGCAACCCCCGGGATGAGGAATCGCCGCATGCCTCCACTTACCCATGAAGAGGTAGTTCGTGTCGGGGTTGGGACCACCGATACGGAAGAGCTCCATCAGATCGTGGAACTGGCCGTGGATATCACCGCACACAGTCACTGGGCATTTCTGCGGAGAGGCAGGTTTCCGGTCAGCCCGATCGGTCGCGACAGCTGAACTCTCGTAGGTGGACGGGGCCAACCAGGAGAATTATGGTAAACATCATCTGAATCAAAGGACACATACCACGGGCTGAACGTTGGACTCGTCTTGCAGTACCTCTCGCGCCTAGGTGGGGAAAAAACAAAACCATGATTAGGAACTGGTCGACAACAGCCGGAATATCCAATCGACAGAAAGACACACCCGATCACACAGTCTCCGAACATCTTCCTCTGCCAGTTGCTTGCAGGTCATCAAGCTCTCGATCCATCCGTCGAGGGTGGGTATGGAACCCGGGTCGGTCGTCGGGGAGAGGTGGTGAGGTTCGGGCGACCGCGCGGTATCGATTTCCATATTGTTATCCATTGGGAAGACCACCGAGGGGAGTTGCAGGTGGTAGGGAGCGAGGTTCGGGCGAGAGCAAGCGGCGAAGGGCGGTGGGGGTGTGAAGGGAGAAAGGTCTCGTGAGGTGAGGTAAGGCGGGATTCTTTTCTTTGGGGGTGGATGAGAGGGGGGAAGCAAGACGCCCGGGGCGAAACGAGACGAGACCTAATTTGGGGCAACAGGAGGGGGAGGACGAGGAGGAGGAAAGCGATACAAAAGGCTGTCGCTAGAAGAACTAGGCGATAGCAATAAGGATGAAAGGGGATTTGAAGTTGAAGAGTTGATTGGGATGGGAAGACTGGTGGTGGGGAGGGAGGGGGGGGGAAGGGAAAGGGAGCTGGCTAGAAGGAGGTGGTGGAGAGGTGTGAGATGAGGTGGATGGGTTTAGCAGGGTAGCAGGTTAGCAATCTGCCAGGGTGGACGGGCATCAGAGCAGCAGACCAGAGCAGAGCAGAGCAGAGCAGCAGCAGCAGCAGCAGCAGTTTAGCAGTTTAGCAGTTCAATAGTCAGTCAGTCATATCTGCAGTGGCCGCCGCCCGTGCGTGCGCCACACCGCCCACCTTTCCTGCTTTCTGCCCCAGGAATTTTCCTTCCTGCGCCACACTTGGGATTCTCTCGATTGTGGTGGTTGTGGTGGTTGTGGTGGTGAGTGTGGCACGGGCGGAGAATCTAATTACAATACCGACATTTACAACACAACAATAATTACGACAACTCCAACAGAGAAAGACAATCACAGCAATGCAAACACAGAGGACTCCAGCCGTCTTGCTCATTCCATCAATCATCAATTGCACAATTTACAGCTTAAGTACAAGATTGCAGTCATTCATCCTCATAATGGCCAGCCAGCCAGTCATTCCCGTGGAGCATTTTCGTCATTAAGTCATACTACATGTCCCCTTCCCCTCCCCTCCCCTCCAATAATTTTGGGCCGAAGTGTGGTTTAGATGATGTCACCGCCAAACCCGCCAAACCCGCCGAATCCTCCTCCTCCTCCTCCGCGTCCGCCGAAGGATGGTCCCCGCCCCCCTTGGCCAAATGGTGCTCCGTCCCCAGGTCCAACAGGATCATATCGTGCTCCTGGAGGCGCTTGGGGATCATATCCTCCTCTCCCTCCTCCACCTCGCCGGCCTGCAAAAAGGGGATCATCGAAGGTCGGATGCATCCCACCCCCACCCCCGCCGCCGCCCCCAAGCCCCGGGCCAACGCCACCATAAATCGGATCATGGGGACCCAGACCTGCTGGGTATAGATCACGATCGCCGATGCTCAGTGGGTTCCGACCGCCCATTCCCGGATAACCCCGAGGGGGTCTCTGGATCTCGAACTCGTCCTCGAAGCCCGGGGGAGGGAAGTCGCCGGCTGGGATCGGTCGGCGGGGAGGCACGGCTAGAGGGTCATCGAACGGATAAGGGCGAGCAGGTTGGGGGAGAGAATCGTCTCGGAGGGGGTCGTGTCGCGGTGGCCGCTCCTGTTGCACCTCCCGCAACGGGCGGCCTGTATCCTCGTATCCTTCTTTGTACAGCCCCGGAGCGAGTTTCTGGATGACGTTGATCTTGAACAGGTTGATCAGGTCTTGGACCCGCGGGGGCGAGATGAATGTTTCTCTGAGGGCGCTGGGGAGATCGGCGGAGGAGGACAAAGGGAGCGCGGATTCGGAAATGTAGTCTTGGACGGGGAGGTCGAACGAGGTCGTCTTGTCGTCGCCCAGGGCCAGCGCGAGCACCACAGCTTTGCTGCCCAGTCGACTGATTTTGAGCAGGTATTGCATGGAGGACTGGGAGTGAGCGTAGCGAAAGGCGAAGCTGGTGCTCGCGTTCCATTCGGCCGGTAGACGCGGGCTGTCGGACGAGCTTTCTGTAGGTGCCCATGAGATTAGTAAATATGCCTGTAGGGACAGAGAAGGCGCAGGTATCGCGTACCAAGATTGTGGTCCTCTCCCAGACCGACGAGTCGAAAGCCCACGGCTGTCATACAGGCATGGCCGATCACAGCGACAGCCTCGTAGGGGGTCTTCAAGCTGGGCGACGCGCCTTCGTCCTGACGGATGGCCGTCGCAGCAAGCTCCAGGACATGATCCGAATTCAAGGCATCTGCCATAATGGGGTGTATGCTGAGATTGTGGGGTCGGTTCAGATATGAGTAGATGGGGTAAGTAAGGTCCAAGTGACGGTGGCGTAAAATGTCCGCGATGTTCTTATCGGCTGGGATGAGCTTACATTACGCCGCCTATCGCTGCCTGGCCGACCGCATTGGGTTAGTCACTTGGAGCTGAGTTGGACAGCACAACGGACTACTCCGTAGAACCGCGGGAATTGCGCAGGGTGAATACTAATAGGTAGCTTATAGTTCAAAGGTGATTTATGTTTCCTTTCTTTTCATGGTACATGGTCCAATGCAGATTCTTGATTAATGGTTATACTAGAGCCTTATCCCACCTGTGCTTTCCATGCTACATATATATCCCGTAACGCAGCGGCTCCCACCACCACCAGCTGCTTTGTAACTTATAGTATACCACACACTTCAAACTCATTTCAGTGATAATCTATTCAACTCTAACCTCACCCGGTGTGTCCCCCTGCCTCCTCCAATCGCCCCTGCGAAACGCCTCCAAAGTCTTCAACCTCTCCACGACGGCCCGGACCCTGACCAAGGCAGTCAAATCCGTGCGATACGCCACCGCCATCTCCACCGCCGGCACCAAACAGACATCCGCGAGGGTCACCGCGTCGCCGACGGAGTACGTGCTGTCCGCGCCGTGCCGCTCCAACAACCGCTCGTACGCCGTCAACCCGGCGAGGTTCACCTCCTGCACAAAGCTCAGCTGATCCTGCACCTCGTCGCGGATCTGCCGCACGCGGCGCGCGATCCGCCCGTTCGAGAGCGGCTGGATGTCGTTGGTGATGAGGTTGACGAGCTCGCGGACACGGGCGCGGTGGAGCGGCGCTGCGTCGAGCGGCGGCAGGAGCGCGGGTCGGTCCGGGTGCGCTTCTTCGAGGTATTCGAGGATGGCCACGGATTGCGTGAGGATCGTCTCGGTGCCTGTTGTCGCGTCGGTGATGACTAGTACGGGCAGGCTGCGGCTGGGGTTGAGGGCGGCGAAGGCGGCGGTCTCGTGCTCGGCCGCGCGCAGGTCGATGTAGTGGTGCGTGAAGGGGAGGGATTTGTGGTGGAGTGCGATCACCACGCGGTTGGCGCAGGTGGATTGGTAGTAGGTGTAGAGGATGTAGGTTTTTGAGGTGGGGGGTGGGGGAGTCATTGTAGAGGGTAGGTGGTGGGGTGGACTTTTGGTACGTAAGAGGCGAGTAGTTTTAGTTGGGTTGTGGATGAGGTCGATGAGGAAGGTGGTTGGAATCTTAGTGGGAGGTCGACTCTCATTTGTAGTATCTGGGAGCTCAGGGGCCTCGTCATCGTTGATGAGCTTGTCCCAGTCGAGATAGCCCTGATAAGCACTAGGCTTGGATCCTGGTGCTTGCTAATCTCAAGCACTTTAGCGTCAAGTGAGAATGCCAGTCATTTGATATGGGTGTAATCTCCGAAGAGCGACTAAGTGGATGGTGAAACATGTTCTTGATGACTATCATATATCTAAGAATAGTACATGTGCAGTAAGCGACTATGAGCAGACTGGGTTGGCTACGATTGGTCCTGCGGAAATTGTATGAATGCCTGCATTCAGTGTTAATTCTTGCAACCGAGACGAGGTTATAGCATGGCCTTTGGGAATTTCTTCATCGCTTGGCGTACACCAAGATCAGCCAAAATCTCCTCCGTGCCACCCAAAATAGCATCGAACTTGTACGTCCGATGGAACATCTCAATCACCCTGCCCATTCCGGTCTGCGTTAGACCCCGGCCTCCGAAGATGTTGGTAGCTTGTTCGGCGATCTCCTGAGCTGAGCGTGTGGCGTGGGATTTGAGCAGGCCGATGGGACCGCCCAGGTGAGCCGATTGCTCTGCATAGCTCATGTTGCACATTTGGTACGCGATGGACTCGAGCCAAGCTTGGTTGGATTCGCAGAGGGAGATCATCCGAGCGAGCCTGTAGTCCCAGATATTAGCGACAATCGATAGAGGAGGATCTCTAAGTGGTGGATTTACTTTTGCCGCATAACTGGCTGCTCAATCAGCTTCTTCCCAAAGACGATGCGCTGGTTGCACCATTTCAGACACTCCTCGACAATGGTGGCACACATGCGAATGACGCTGCTGGCCATCATGAAGCGCTCGTGATTGAAGTTGCTCATGATCACAATGAAACCCTTATGCTCTTCACCCAGGAGATTGTCGACCGGCACCTTGACATTCTCGAATTGCACAAACGCCGTTGCGGCAGCGGTGGAGTAGGAGGTCTTGATCTGCTTCGTCTCGACACCCTCCCCGCGAGGGATCAGGAGCACCGAGAAGCCTTTCTCTGTCCGGCAGCCGGTAACGAAGTAGTCAGAGAACATGCCGTTCGTGATCCATTTCCTGCAGGAGTCAGCACGTGGGGCCCAGGGTAGGCTTGATGGTCATACTTGGTTCCATTCACAATGTAATACTTCCCATCCTGGGTCTTCTGAGCCGTGGTGCGTAGACCAGCCACATCACTGCCCGCAAAGGCTTCCGTGATGGCAAGACACATCTTCTTCTTGCCAGATAAGACCTCATCTGTTATCTGCTGGCGAAGAGGTTCATTGCGCAGCCATTGCTGAACAGCGGTCAGACTGATGGCCATGCCTGCCATGTTTCCGTCCTGAAAGCCTGCTCAGAGTCAGAAATGTCGATTCTGGAATAGCAATGGTCGAAACCAAAAACTCACCTCGAGCATTGGCCCTCACCAGCTCCTGCGCAACGACCAAGTCGTGCAGATAGTCGAATTCCTTCCCATCAACGACACCCCCCAGCAACTTCCGTCCATGCAAATGCTTACCCGGCCCCAGCCGCATCGCCAGAATATTGGTCTCCGCCATGCGATCGATCAGCTCCTGACTGATATAGGTGCCGTCCCTCTCCTTCTCCTGCGCCTCCGGCGTGACGTATCGGTCCGTGAACTCGCGCAGCGCCTTCTGTAGTCGCCGGTGGCTGTCGTTGTAGTAGGGGCTCTTGAACGCGGGCCGCAGCCACAGCGGCTCGGCGTAGGGAACCTGGCTGAGACTGCCCGGCTCGGGGGTCACGACTTCGGGGCTCTCTCCGGCTACCGTGCCGATGCATAGACGGCTGTACCGGTCCAACACCTCCTGGCGATGGAGGTTATAGAAGTCCGTGGTGGCATCTTGGCCGGCGATCTGGTTGAGGACCACGCTGCCACCGGGGTGAGCATCGAGAAAGTCGGTGAGATCGTAGACGCGGTGATCGATGATGCACCAGACCGAGTCTTCGGTGTTGTGCTTTGCAACCTCGGCACGGGTAAAGGTCTGGGACATGGCTGGAGGAATTCGGCAGGTAATTGACTGCGCAGACAGCACTCACTAGGGGCGCAGTCTAGTTGAATGAGTCCTGGTTGTCGAAATGGTCTCAGAAATGTCAGGACTCAATTTGCGGGGAAGAAATGCAGCAGTTTATATGCCAATCAAGGGGCGAAGATTACTACTGATGGCTATTTGGAGGGTTTCCCCGGGTTTGGACATGAACCGAGGCTATTGCCGCATTGGGAAGGGATGGAGGGGCGCCGCGATCACTCATCAACTTGATTAAATGATCAGCCCATACCGTCTAAGCTCAGTCTGTTTTGCTCCAAGCTACTGTGCACTGAACATTGCAGTTCGTCATTGGCGTATCTGAAAGTTTGTTCATGGTTTTGCTCGTCTTACTCGAGCATGTCGTCCTCAATTTATTGCTTGTGCAACGGGATATGGATAACTTATCGAGGCAAAAGATATTAATGCCTCAGGCTGCAACAAAAGTCCAAATTTGAGCACATTCTTGATTTCTGGTTCCTAATGTGGGGCAAGTACAAGTACATCCCATTAATTCTGCGTGCTACCGATCATGTCTTCATTCTTATGACACCTCCAATCTCAAGGCATCATACTGCACATAGACCGTCCCAGGCAAAATCGCCGTCTCCGTGTCCGTGGCATTGTACGGCAAATGCAACGTCAAGACATTATTTCCGACCACCAGCCAGTCAGCTGGGAACTCCATCCGTGAGCGAACCTGGTAGCAACTGACGGCAGACCGGACAATGCAGCTACTGGACTGATTGAACCCGATCACCATGCTCAAGGGCTCCTCCTGGCCGTTGATATAACTCTCCAACGAGAGATTGTTGTATTCCTCGGCTGGGTTCCACACATCGGTGTTACCGGACGCGGTCTTCGCGCCCGCAAGCTGGATGGTCAACGTCGCCTTCTTGCGCTTCTGCAGCTGCTTCTTATTCAAATTGAAGTTGATGGTCCAATTGTGAGTGGTGTCGTACTCGACACCGGGATTGTTCGGGGTCGGACCAAACACGGACCACTGCACCGTGTTGAAATCTGTGGCAGGATCGCTGCTTCCAATCGTGTAATTGACTCCGTTGGGGAAGTCTTCCTGCCAGTCATAGGCGGCCCAATAGATCAGATACTGCGGAGGGTGCAGTGGATGGGTTTCGTCTGGAGCAACGCCGCGGCGGAATTCTCCCGATGACTTGTCGGGAGTGCCTAACCGCCAGACCTCGGTGCCTGCGGATTCCTCAACCCATGTCTCCTGAACTTTCGTAGTCTTGCCAGCCTGTACTCGCACGCCATCGCGTTCGTAATCACCGAAGACACCGTCCGCATACACAGTGAGCCGGTACTTGCCCTCTTTGACGTGGTCAATGTTGAATTTCCCGTTCTTGTCAACCTCGGCCCAGTATTGGTAAGATGACGGGTCAACTGAGTTGTCCTGGAAGTATTGTCCATCTACCGTGAGTACAGCGATCGGCCGGGTTGCTACTTTGGGAAGCTTGATGTGTCCCTGAACTGTACCTCTAACACTTGAAGGTGCATACCCTACCACGTGTTTGGCGATCGAATCATAGAACTTCACGTTCCAGCTAGGGTTCGCATATGTTTCAGCATCAGACCTCAGCTCTTCCAAGGTTGATCTGGATCCCTTTCCGCCATTGAAGTGGTAGTACTGAGGACCGAAAGTGCGGTCAAAACCGTAGGTGATGTTGGGGGTTCCTTCTCCGTGGTGATTCGACACCAGGTAGTTGTAAACGATACCATCAACGGTGAGGTCGGAATGCAAGGGTCCCTAGTATGGTCAGCCTAGTCGAGGGGGCTTGCATATGACACTAACGTACACCGTAGTATGTATCCTAGCAAATATTACAGTTAGTTCCCTGTGTGCTGCTCGTTGTAAATGAACCTTACCTTTGTGTTCATCACCAGCCACGCTCCGTACGTCGTGCCATCAGACGTGGTCCCATCCGCATACATACCGTGGACCGAGTTATCGCGCCAATCTTCGGAGTTATCAGCCATGTGCGACGTGGAAGATGAAGGAATAACAGCACTGACCATTTGAGAAAGTATACTTGGTGAAGTATTCCGAGAATTGAGTTATAATACGCATCGTCGGGGGTGTTGCTGAATGTCCAAGTTGCATCCTGAACGACGATTTCTTTGCTGATGGCTTCTTTACTGGGGAGGGGAGCAGTCTGAACCTCGCTCGACGTCAGGTGCGTCCACAAATCCGTGTTAGGCCGGAAAAGAGTCCGAAACTCTTGCAAGTTGCGCAAGAACGGCGTAGTTTCGTTGTAGTAGGCGAGCCGACTGAAAGTGTGCAGACCCGTCTCACCATCGCGTAGAAACCAGTATTGCTGAAATTGCTGACCTGTCGGAGGGTATGTCTCGTTCATGATCACACCGGCATATTTGGTACCGGTAGCATCTGTCCCCTCCACGACCTCCATGGTGGGGCTTGTGGATCCAGGTGTGTAGAAGCCCGAAGGGATGCAATAGCAATCCAGGTAGGGACCGGTCCCTGTATCCCCTGATTGAGGACCGAGCAGGTCCTGGTTATCGAGGGAGAGGTCGACAATTCTGCCTTTGTTGGTTGCAAAGACCGCGGTCAGGCGGTCATTTGCCACAGTGATCGTGCTTTCATTCTGGCTGGTTCGCAGTGTTGCAGAGGCTAAGGTGAGGCATGTCGCCAACACGCCAATGGCAATATTTTGGCGCATCGTGACTGAATTTGTAGGCGGATCTCGACTGCGAAGTTCCTGCCCATCGTGACATGACGCACTGTCTATCGTCTTGCTTTTATAGTCGGTGGCATGATGGAGGCCATCGGGCACAGATCAACCCGGATGAACGATCGTCCTGACTCATGACACACAATGGTAGCGCAAGTTCACCTGCTAAGTGGGATTCGAAGCGATGGTTGTTGGGTTGCAGGAAATGCCAAGGGACGATCGAAGCGGAAGGTCCCCCGCCTTCGCCTATGATCTGGGGAGAAACTGGATGAAAATGCGGGGGAAGCCGCAGGCCAAGCAGAATGCAATCTCTCACGGAAAATTTCTTCGGCCTTCATTCACCCGACATTATGCCTCGCAATGCATGCAATGCTGTGCGGACGAGGTGCGGGGAATCCAACGTTACAGCAGTACCTTCAACTCTTCTGAAATCCTCACTTTCCCCCTCGATCCTCTACATCCTGACTCTGATCTTGTTTAACGGACCACAAGCAAGACTTGAAACGTGACCTTGAGCTGTGGTACACTCTCCTGACCGTATCGAGCCACCATGCGAGAAAGAGTACAGAGAGAGGGGGCAAGCACAAGGAAGAATTGGCAGGATATGAGAGGGAGTGTTGACATCAATGGAGTGGCAATCTCCACAGGTATCAAACAAGATTCCAAGTCCATCTTCCAGGAATCGCATCTGAGATTGACACTTTTCCTCCAGTTCGCAGGAAGTCAAATCGCCAGTACCGGCGCGGTTCTCCAAATCCAGAGCGGCTGGGCCACGGTGCCCCTGTGTATCCCTTGAGAGCGAACGACGTCTACCAAATAGTCACTGAGAGCTTGAAGGATAAGGTTGTTTAGTGGATTGTGTCCGACGGATGACAAGGATGGTATCGGATGCGGACCCGATACTTCTACAGTTGTATCGGGTATACCCTCGGGTAAGCGACGTTCTGGCCGCGATTTGAGCCTCGTCGGAAACAATTCCTCTCATTTCCAGTGCCAAGAATGTATATCATTGAGCTGTTCCAATGACACCCTGACCTGACGGCCGTGCGCTATCAAAGTGCGGATCCAGGCCCGCTCCAGCTGGGAATCTACACCCTATCCTTCCCCATGGGGTAGATGGGGTACTAGAGAAGAGCGGACGGAACATGGTATAAAGGGTCCAGCACAACGCGATGAGAAGAGACGTGGAACTACCAATCTGCTCGCCATAATCTCTTGTACGGTGCTGGTACTATTCGTGCTTTTTATTTGAGCGGTGGCAATACATTGCCTCCTTACTTGCTGTGGCGCTAGACCGCACGATTCCTTGTTACCCATTCTCAAAAACGATAAAAGCAACATGTCAGCTCCACACACGTCTGATTCAGATGTCAAAGGAAGCGAGTACAACACCGCGACTCATCTCGAAGATGTATCCTCTGGAGTGCCAGACCAAGTCTGCGACACTTGGTCAGGTGTCTCCGCAAGCAACCCCCAGGAATGGCCAGAGTGGAAGAAAAATGCCCAGATTCTGATGGTTGCTTTTCATTCAATGGTCGCAACTTTCATGGCCGCAGGCATTATTCCGGCATACGACACCATGGCCGAGGTGTACGGCGTTACGGTGCCGCAAGCAAGCTATCTGACTTCGATGCAGGTTAGTCGGTCTCGTTTGAGTCTGCGTGATGAAAAGTGCATGGAAGCCCTAGCTCACATACATTTCTCCTAGATCTTGCTTCTAGGGATCTGCCCCTTATTCTGGAAGCCTCTTACCTCGATCTACGGCCGCTATCATATCTTCATACTATCGGTGCTCGGGAGCATGGTATGCAACATCGGTGGAGCTCGCTGCACAACCTATGGAACTCAAATGGCCACGCGCGTCCTAACAGCGATCTTTATCTCGCCACCTATGGGTATAGGCAGCGGCATCATTACGGAGCTTTGTGAACCTGAAAAGCGAGCCCAGAAGCTGGGGTGGTGGACGCTGATGCTCACCCTCGGGACGCCAGGAGGACCCTTCATCATGGGCTTCGTGACGAAACACATTGGTTATCAATGGATGTACTGGATCTTTGCCATCATGAACTTCTGCCAGCTCGTCGCCTATCTATCCCTGGGCGAAGAAACTCTATACATCCCGGAGAGCAGCCACAACTCCGCAGCAGGCCCCTATAGATCCCACTTCTACCAGAAATTCATCCCACGACGGATTAATGCCCGGCCCCTCAAGGCCCGCGAATTCGTCGAGCCGCTCTTCTACGTACGGCTTCCGCGCGTCCTCATTCCCGCCTGTGCTCATGCCATAGTCTTCTGCTACGGCAACATCGCCCTCATTGTCGAGATGCCCATTGCCTTTGGGGAGAAATTCGGCTTTGACTCGCAGCAAATCGGCTTGCAGTTCATTGCTATCATCATCGGCTGCCTGCTTGGCGAGCAGCTGAGCGGTCCCATTTCCGACCGTTTCTTGCAAGCTCTCCAGAAACGTACAGGTCATCACCGCCCAGCGGACCGTCTTTGGCTGTCCTATGTTGGCTTCGGCACCGTCATCGCCGGTCTTTTAGTCTGGGGGTTCCAGCTCAGCAAGGCCACGTACTGGAACGTGACTCCATGCGTGGGCGCGGCAATCGCCAGTTTCGGTAACCAGGTGATCACCACTATCCTGATCTCCTTTGCTATTGATAGCCATCGCGAGGTGGCTACAGATATCGGGGTTTGCATTAATGTGTTTCGCCATCTTTATGGATTTGTGAGTTCGCAGACATGGCCGAATTTGAGGTTCGTGCTGACTTTGAGTGCTCTGCGGCTAGATTGGGCCATTCTATTTCCCCGAAATGTTCGAAACATTGGGTTTGGCTGGTGCGGCTGGGGTCATGTGTGCAATTGTTGGAGCATGCGCTATGCTGCCGATTGTTGCTGTGCACGTTGTTGCTACACGGTCAGACCAGTAACAGCTGGTGGAGGGTAGGTCGAATCAAACCACGGGAGGGTAATAGACCACAAGGCACGCACAGCTTGCGAAAGATCGACGGTCTTGGAAGAAGTTCCATGCAATCAGAACTATGACCCTTGCATAACAGTGTGCCTATCATTCTTACAAAATCCTATGAAATAGCATCCGAGCTAACGCCCTCGGGGACGTGATGCCAGTAGTATGACAGAACTCGCTGTCGAGTGAAGTTGTCAGTCTCCTGAGGTAGTCTATCAAGAGGGTTTCTGAATTGATTGATAGCTGTGCGATCATGTCTATGCTCGGCTTTTCAATAACGTAGAGGATGAGAAGCTCATCTCTGACTCTGCTGTCCAGGCAATCTGGTTACGGAAAGTAATCGTTGCCATCCACTATAAGTAAGTGACCGAAGGGTCGAGTAGAAGATAGAAGGAGAGTGAAATTGAGTGGGTAGCAAGAGGAATGATTGAATACAATCACCTACCTACTATTTACATCCGGCCACGTAGACTCGCCCTTCCAACGCAAGTGAGCGAGCGCGGCGAGACCCACGGAATCGGATCCGAAGCTCCCGCACCGCACTTGTCCGTGGCCTCTTTCCCCGGAATCCCTTCCGTCTTCCATCAAATCCCCCCACGCCAGACCCAGACAAAGCACGCGAATGTGCTAACAACTTCCTACTAATCTATCTATGACTAGTCTATCATCTCCGAAGCGCTGGTCCTCAGCGGATGGCTCTGCTACTCCACACAAACGTCACAAGATCACGGTCGCGTGCGATGAATGCCGCGTCCGGAAGGTCCGGTGTGACGGCATCCATCCCGGTATGTCTGCTCCGAAGCTGCACTCCTACTAATCGTTGAGCTGACGCGTGTTGTGCAGTATGTGGACCATGTGTGAGGAAAGGAAATCGAGAGAAGTGCATTTACACTGGAGACAAGAAGCGAGCTATGCAAAGGTCAGTCCTGCCTTGTATCCTGCCGTGTAGCTCAGGCATAAATTGAATCGTCATCTGCTGACATTGCTCTGGAAAGCTATGTCAAAGGCCTTGAGAATCGGTTAAAGCTTCTCGAAAACCCCGGGAGGGCACAGGTGGGTAGTACTCAATCATTGGGCGCAGGATCTCCGCAGGTAAGCCGTGTTGGCATGAATGATCTCGTCTCCGAGTCTGGGGTCCTAAGACATTATCATAAAAGGACTCACAGAGTGACTCTTCTGAATCTTAGACTCGATTACCAAGTCCGCTTCAAACGCCAACGTCGAGTGCAGCCGCTCCACCCTCCACGAGTTATCGGCAGCATCTCCCAACCACATCAGTCGTCGCTGATAGCGCGGGTAGATCTCTTTCGCCATGTCTCCTGTGCGAGCAAAACCCGGACGCTGCAACGATCTGTATGCACAAGGATAGAATGTGCCAGGATACGGCTCCTGACAGCCGGCAAACCCCAAGACAGCATACAGATGGCGTGAACGCAATGATGGGCGAGGTGGAAGAAGAGCGGCTAGCCCAAGGCTTCTTTGGAAGCTCCAGTGCTGCCAGCTTCATCCGACAAATCAGAACCGCCATTGACCAAAGGGTCCCGTCACCATATCGTGGAACATCCGACTCGATCCTCGGAGCGGCATCCTCGTCCGGGCTGAAGTCCTCGCGCATACAGCGTCCGTCTACAATTTCTAACTACGTCCTTCCGCCTCGGAAAACGGCAGACAGCCTGATGGAGGTTTACTGGACCTTTGTCTTTCCTCTTTATCCCCTCATCGATAGTCTGAATCTAAGAGCTGAATACTCAAGGCTCTGGACTGGAAAGCCTTCTCACTCGGATGAGAATATGCTGATGTGCACTTTCAATGTAATCTTTGCATTGGCCTGCCAGCTAGCTGACTTCATTCCACCCGAAGAGCGGGAGGCGTCGGCAGACGCATTTTTCTCTCGCGCCAAAGATCTTCTCCAATTCAATTTGTGGAATACAGGCTCCGCAGAGCTCATTCAGTGCTTGCTGCTCATGGCCCAGTATCTCCAAAGCACGGACTCCGCTCATCAGTGCTGGATCGTCACTGGGTTGGCCATTCGAAATGCACAGAGTCTGGGACTACATCTTCCGCAGACTAGTGCTCGTCTACGTAATCCTCAGGAGAAGCAGCTGGCCCGGAAGATCTGGCACGGATGCGTGTTGATGGACAGGTAAGAACAGCCCCGCCTCTTTTCCCGTTCACAGAAGCTAGACGAGTTCTAGGGTAATTTCCATGACTTTCGGTCGCCCCTCCATGATAGCTAAAGCGTCTGGTGGCTCCGTACCGCTACCAGCGACTGTTGACGAAGAGTATATACCCTCTGCAGGCACCGACATGATCCAACCGGCTGGTCGACCTTCCGTGATGGCATTTTATGCCAAGTCTTTGGAGCTCTACGAAATTCTGAATGATATTCTTCTCAGCCTGTACAATCATAATCCGGATGAAAGCCCGGAAGATGTTTACGATTTTTATTTCAACAAACAGACCACGGAGGGTGGTCATACGATGTTCGAATTGGACCGAGCGCTCACCAAGTGGTCACGAACCTTACCAGAGCACTTGCGAGGTGACGCTTCTCTCGCCTACGGCGACAAAATGTTCTACCATCAGAGCGTTGTACTACGAGCACGGTAAGGTTTCTCGATTTTGATCGCGAAAGACATCTATTGAACTCGAGTCGCTAGGTTCCTCCATGTGCGCATGCTTCTCTTCCGACCCATTCTGTCCAAATACTGTACCTCCCGCGACATCGGAGTCGCCGACCCCCTCATTTGTCTTCAAGATTCATTTCCCCAGCGTATAGCACTCCAGTGCTCTATTATCTGCGTCAAAGTTGCACAGGAGGTCATTGGCCTGATCCACGGTCACATTCCCGCCGACGGATCGGCCGGTCCACTTCCTGCGTGGTGGTATAACATTCTCTGTGAGCATCCGAACCCTTACCAATTTTCCTTTTTGTTCTGTAGATACTTTGGAGACAGTTCTCAGGTTCTCTAGTCTGACTGGAAAAGACGTCTACACAGCTGCCACCGTTCTAATTGCCGGCCGCCTCTGCCCAGCCATCCTGGAAGAAGTCACTGAGCCCGCCATTACCGAAAGCTGGGACCATGCCCTCGAGATTCTTCGCAGATACCACAGCTACAGCACCTCCGCGCGTCGATGTGTTGCTGCGCTAGAGATACTGTATGAGCGCGTTGTGTCGGAGGGCCGTTCGACGGATCAGGAGCTGCCCGCCCAAGCCGTCCAAACTGGATCTTCCACGTCGAATGGTTTCGGAGATGTGTCGCTTGGGGAGGGATTCAACAGTGGCTTATTTGATGGCATTGATCTGTTGGACTTTCAGGATATGTCGTGGTTGAACAGTGTCCCGAGTAATCTATTCTGAGCGGGCTCTGGCGACGGAGAGTGTTGGCTTGGATGCTACTTTTGGACCCCGCAGAGGTTTCCTAGGATTACTACTTTGCGTTCTTTCAACTCCTGCTATCATAGAGCACCGACATACCCCGCATGATGCGTTTTCCTCACCGACCTCACTCTAGCCGCCTTGGCAATGAGAAACACACGGCCCAATACAGCCGGCTAGGCTCGAGTTTCCTGGACACGACAACTTTCCCAGTCACAACTAGGCACCCCCTCTTCTACTTGCCGACTTCTCTGGCCGAAGACTGAGCTAAGGAAGGATTACTTTCGGTGGACCATGCCCCGAACCCCAACTCTTCCCAACTTGCCAACAAGCTTCAGCCAGGCAAGTCCGTGCGGATGGCATGATGCTTCATTCATTTGACCAAGAGGACAGCCAAGGTCTGTCACTTGTTGCTTGTCAGCACTTTGTTCCTGGAATGCTCAACCAGTCTACAAAGGTTAGGATACAACAATCGGGGAACACAAATGCCGGCTATCCTTGTGTTTTGTTGTGCACATACTGCCACAAACCCCGACCAGCAGGGGTCAATGCCCTGCATTAATCACGTCCAGAGTTCTGGGGAATAAATGTGGGGTTGCATCACGTCACGCATGGTTCTCTCGCTGTTCCTATTGCGCGGACTTCCTCCGGACTGGTTGTCTAGCCTGCCATCCCGGTCATTGTGGGGCTAGTGGGACAACCCCGGATTGCTGAGGAACGGCATGTGGGGGTCAATATCCGGTGACTGACTCGTGAGCCGGCACTCACCCCATAGCCATCTACCTAAGTATCTACTCCTCACTCACCCACAGTATTGACCTCTGCTAGAGCCTGCGCATGACCGTCATGATCATGTAGAGTTCAGGTTTATCCGCCGATATTTACCCGCAAGTCAGGCAATGGGTGCGGGATATCCGGAGTTGCTTGGGTCCTGACAAATGCTTTTCCATCTGTTCACCTTGCGGGGGAAGTCCGGCTTGGAGATAAATACCACCATGAAGTCGCTGGGAGATAGAGTGTAGAGACAGGCAGCGCAGGCAACACAGAGGCAGCAGAATGCACAGCTTAGGATCCTTGATCGCCCTCTTGGGCGGTCTTTCTCTTTGCTCCGCCGCACCAACTGAGCAGAATATCACCAGCGATACCTACTTCTACGGCGATTCTCCCCCATTCTACCCCTCCCGTATGTTTTCCCATGATCTTCTCATTTGTCATTCACTGCTTACGTAGACCGTTCAGCCGAGGGTACCGGTACCGGTGCATGGGCTGCAGCCTACGAGAAAGCAAAGAGTTTTGTCGCCCAGCTCACAGACGAGGAGAAGGTCAACTTCACGGCAGGCTACAGTGCCAGCAATGGGTGCTCAGGCAATATTCCAGCAGTCTCCCGCCTAGGCTTTCCTGGCTATTGTGTGTCGGATGCGGGGAATGGGCTGGTATGTGGACCCATATAAGATTGGAGTTGTCTTTTCTAAAAGCCATATACAGCGCGGAACGGACTTCGTGAATGGCTGGGCCAGTGGCATTCATGTTGGAGCAAGGTACGCATGCTACAGCAGTCTTCAAATTTGTTGAATTCCTTGCCAATTCCTCGCTTCTAGCTGGAACAAAACTCTTGCTCATCAACGGGCTCTGTACATGGGACAAGAGTTTCATCGAAAGGGTGTTAACCTTCTGCTGGGCCCTGTGGTGGGCCCCATCGGTCGTGTCGCGGAAGGCGGACGGAACTGGGAAGGCTTCTCCACTGATCCCTATCTCAGCGGGGCGCTGGTGTATGAGACAGTCCAAGGTGTGCAGGAGGCCGGTGTTGGTGTCTCTGTGAAGGTGTGTATACTCTCCTTACTGCTTTATCTCACCGCGAGTGATACTGATTGACACACTCAAAGCACTACATCGGAAACGAGCAAGAGACCAACAGAAACCCCGAGACAGAGAATGGAGTCACTGTTGCCTCGGTTTCCTCGAATATCGATGATAAGACCATCCATGAACTCTACCTCTGGCCCTTCCAAGATGCCGTGCTGGCGGGTAGTGTCTCAGTCATGTGCTCGTACAACCGGGTTAACAACTCCTATGCCTGTCAGAACAGCAAGACGCTCAACGGGCTATTGAAGACCGAACTTGGTTTCCAAGGTAAGAAACTTATATCACCACTACTGGGCACCGATATTAATACACAGAAGGCTACGTTGTCACTGACTGGGGTGCCCAACACGCCGGTATTGCTGGTGCTAATGCCGGGCTGGACATGGTCATGCCAAGGACCACCACCTGGGGCTCTAACCTCACCACGGCCATTGCCAATGGTAGTATGGAAGCATCAAGGCTCGATGACATGGTTACCAGGTAAGCCAGGCCACCTGCACTAATTGCTTTCTCACTAACCCAGTCAGAATCATCGCCTCCTGGTATCAGTTGAACCAAGACACCGACTTCCCCTCTCCTGGCATCGGCATGCCCGCAGACGTCTACTCCGAGCACGAAGTTGTCATCGGAACATCTGCTGACGAGAAAGACGCTCTACTCCAGAGCGCAATTGAGGGCCATGTTCTTGTCAAGAACGAGAACTCTGCGCTACCCCTCCAATCACCCCGCCTAGTCTCCGTGTTTGGATACGATGCCAAAGCCCCCGAGTCCGCAAGCTTAACCCTTTCCTTCGACAGTGTCATGCCGGCCATCCAGAACTACACCCTGTGGGTTGGCGGCGGCTCCGGCTCCAACAGCCCAGCCTATATCATCGCGCCTCTTGACGCTATTCAACAGCAAGCCTATGAAGACAACACCGCTGTCCTGTGGGACGTGAGCTCCAATGACCCGGACGTCGATGCCGCCTCCTCCGCCTGCCTGGTCTTCATCAACAGCTACGCGTCCGAAGGCGGCGACCGACCAGGTCTCGTTGACGCGGACAGCGACACGCTCGTGACCAACGTCGCCAACAAATGCAACAACACGATTGTTGTGATCCACAACGCGGGTATACGCCTCGTTTACGATTGGATCGACCACGCCAACGTCACCGCCGTGATTCTTGCCCACCTTCCTGGTCAAGACACGGGCACGGCTGTCGTCGACTTGCTGTACGGCCGTGCTAACCCCTCCGGCCGACTGCCCTACACGGTCGCCAAGCAGGCATCCGACTACGGGGCGATCTTGCACCCGGCTCAGCCTGTGGCGCCGTACGGCCTCTTCCCACAGGACGACTTCACCGAAGGCGTCTACATCGACTACCGCGCCTTCGACAAGGAGAACATCACCCCGCAGTTCGAGTTCGGTTTCGGCCTCTCGTATACCACCTTCAATTATTCCGGGCTGAACATCCAGAGGACATCTGTCGCGGCGACACAGTACCCACCATCAGCCGGAATTCAGGAAGGAGGCAACCCGCGTCTGTGGGATGTGCTAGCCAACGTCACGGCGCAGGTGCAGAACTCCGGGAATGTGGACGGGGCGGAGGTCGCGCAGCTGTACGTGGGGATTCCCAATGGGCCGGTTCGGCAGCTACGTGGGTTTGACAAGGTCAATGTCCCTGTGGGCGAGACGGTTGCTGTCTCGTTCTCTCTGACGCGGCGCGACCTGAGTACGTGGAATGTTGAGGCGCAGGCGTGGGAGCTTCAGACGGGCGAGTACCAGGTGTATGTGGGGAGGTCGAGTCGGGATCTGCCGCTTACGGGGACGTTGACGTTGACCGTGTAGTGGTGCTACGTTGGATGTGGTTTAGGAGAAGCCCTGAGAGATATAACCCCGAATGAATCGTTTCTATCTAATGCGTGTCTACAATGACGTCGTGAACACCGACATCAAATACACCCTTATTCCCAACAGCAACCACACGAGACACATTCCCTAACTCTCAGCTCCAGTAATAACCCTCCTCAACTCCCTCGCATCCACATCCCCCTCCACCAACCCGCGAAACACACCCCCCTCCCTCGCCAACAACTCCCTCGGCGTGCCAAACTCCACCACCCGCCCCGCATCCATAACAACCACCTTATCAAAGTCGGCGATCGTGCGTAGCCGATGCGCAATTACCAGCAACGTTGTCCGGCTGCCACTCCTGCCACTGCTGCCACTGCCTGTCCTCCCGCCACTGCTACTACTGGTCCGCCGACTGGTACCCAGAACCCCCTCCCGAATCCCCCGCTGAATCACCTCATCCGTCCCCCGATCCACAGCCGAAGTAGCTTCGTCCATAACCACCACCGCCGGACAAGCCAGCATCGCCCGCGCCAGACACAGGAGCTGCCGCTGGCCGTGCGAGAAGTTCGTTCCGCCGGGCGATACCCTCTCCCCCAGTACATTGCTCCTGTCTGGCGGGTTGCCCTGCGGGTTGCCCTGCGGGTTGCCCTGCGGGTTGCCCTGCGGGTTGCCCTGCGGGTTGCCCTGCGGGTTGCCCTGCGGATTGCCCTGCGGGTTGCCCTGCGGGTTGCCCTGCGGGTTGCCCTGCGGATTGCCCTGCGGATTGCCCTGCGGATGCAAACAGGTCGACGATGAGGAGGAAGACCAATGGACGTGCTGCAAGGCGCGCAGCACGGCGTCGTCGGTGTGCTCGTCGAACGGATCGAGGTTCGAGCGGATCGTGCCGGTGAATAGCACGGGGTTCTGCGGGATCATGGCCATGCGGGAGCGGAGGGTGGCTAGTGGGATGGTGGCGATGTCGTGGTTGGAGATGATGATGCGGCCTTTGCTTGTGCTGTTGGTGCTGCTGGTGCTGGAATGGGAGTGGGAGGGGTCCAGGAAGCGGAAGAGGGCCAGCGCGAGGCTGGATTTGCCGGCGCCGGTGCGGCCGACGATCCCGATTCGGTGGCCGGAGGGGATGTGCAGGTTTATGTTGTGGAGGACGGGTGGGGTGGCTGGGGTGTAGGAGGCTGTTAGGTTCGTTATGGTTATGGTTCCGGTTTGGGGCCATTCGGGGGGAGGGATGATTCTTGAGCTGGGGGAGGGTGGCTCCTCGGTGGGAAGGTCGGAGTACTCCAGGATGCGCTCGACGGCGTTGAGGTCCATTTCTAGGGTCGAGTAGGCGCGGCTGAGCGAGACCAGGGCGAAGGAGAGGTGGTTGGTGAAGACGAGCGCGAAGCCGGCCATCGCGCCGGTGATGTCCGCGCGGTTGACGACGGCCAGGGCGGTCACGGTCGAGAACACCGCGCCCAGCAGGTTGATCCGGAAGGTGAACCAGCGGTTGAAGAGGTAGAGGTGCCACGAGGCTTGGGCTTGACGGTCCAGTTTGTTGTGTAGCGCTGCGATGTACCGCTTTCGCTGGTTGAAGGCCCGGATGGTGGTGATCCCTTGCAGGCAGGTGGCGATCTGCTCGTAGACCGGGCTGCGTGAGATGCTCTCCAGGCGTTTGATCTCCCGCGCGGCCGAGAGGTACCGCTTCGTGTACCATGTTGCTGCGGCGGCGAGGAGCACGGCGAAGATGAGGAGGATCGGCCGCACGAGCACTCCGCCGGTGATCACGCCGATGCAGTCCATGCCCGCGTTTAGGACGGCCGTCAGGTCGAAGCCCAGGCGTGAGTCTACGAGGTAGAAGTCGGCGGTGAAGCGGTTGAGGAGTCTTCCTGAGGGGACCTTGTCGAGCCAGAGCAAGGGGGCGCGCAGGACCACGGAGAGTAGTTGGCGGAAGAGGCGAGATGCCGCGTTCAGTGAGGTTCGGAGAGCAATGTAGGCGCGCAGTGAGCCGGCGAGACATGACAGGATGGCGATCGCGGTGTAGATGCCCAGGTGGTATGCCGTATCGCTGCCACCTGAGCCGGTGTCTTTGGTGATGCCATCCCTGCTCCAGATCTGAATCCACCAGTACTGATACCGAGTTAGTTGAGTATGTGCAATGAGAACGGGACACATACCTGAGACAGCTGTAATATGTTGTACATCACGTAACATCCGGCGAGAACAGCCCACGATGCCCATCCTCCGCTCGTCTGGATGTACCTCCGAAACAACCACCACTGGAGAGCACCTTCGGCTCGAGACTCCTCATCGACAAATCTTTTCGGTACGGTAGGACTGCCAATGTCATCAACCCCACCATGTTGGCTATCAGTCTTGTCATCGACCTTTTCATTTTGTTCCTCGTTTATGGGCACAGCTCCCTGTGGCGAGGAACTGTTGTCTCTTTCAGAGTGGGATCGAACCACCGAGTGTGCATATTTGACGGTCCAATTCTCAAGTTCGACCAGATAGTCAGCCTTGGAAGAGCAAAGGTCCACATTGTGTGTGACCAAGATCCTTGTTCGTCCCTCACCAAGCTCCCCGGTGATGGCATGCTTGAAGAGATGACTTGCGGTGTGCACATCCACGGCACTGAAGATGTCATCTAGCAGCAGAATGCCGGCCCGCGAATACAGAGCGCGCGCTAGACCAATGCGCACCTTTTGCCCGCCGCTTAGATTGACTCCACTGGGCCCGATTTCAGTAAGATCCCGATCGTCCAACAGGTCCAGATCCTGCATAAGAGCGCATACAAACAGCACGCGTTGATACCTCGCCTGGTGATAGGGTAGGCCGAAGAGGATATTATCCCGAATGGTGCCAGCTTCTATCCACGGGGTCTGAGCTACGTAGCCCACTGCTGAGCTGAGACACCAGTCCTCCGGATTGGGTTTTGAGTGGTATATTGCCTCATAGGTCGGGGGAACAGGACGTCGTATGGAACCAGACAAGACCTCGCACTCGCCTAGAATGGCGCTAAGTAGCAAGGTTTTGCCGGATCCAGTGCGGCCGGACACCACGCTCAAGCCCTTCAGAGGAAAACTGAGGGTCACGTTTTGAAGGGTGCCGGATTCCGTTGTAGCTGATTTACTGTAAGATAGAGTGGCATTCTCCAATTGTATCGAGCGGAAAGGCGTGGTGTTCCCCGCCGCTTGAGCCGAGTTGAAGAATCTCGCCATCCGCCCAATGCTCACCTTCGCGCCCACGAGACCGGAAAGTAATTCAGGAACGAGGCCCAGAATGAATTGAATATACCCGAGTGTGGACAAAGCTGGGAAAGCGACGGATGGCGTGAGTGGGCCTTGCTTCCAGCTATAGACGCCCAAGGAGACGGCGGACACCATGACTGGCCCGAGCAGGTGGATTGAGAGGTTGATTACATGCCAGAAGAATGCTCTCTTCTGAGCTTCTACTTCACGGTCGCGAAGAAAGTTCATCCTGCGTTCCCATTTGACCTCGAGCCCAGCAAATTTCACTTGGCGAATACCCTGCAGGACCTCGGTCAGAGTCGACACCTTGTTGTCGCGACTATGCATGAGGTCTTTCTCGACAGCCGAGTATTTCGACAAGCAGAGAGAATGAAGTGGATAGAAGAGGGCAAGGCAGGTCAGTCCCGCCAGCAAGCTTCGCCAACCCAGAAGGTGAGCCAGGAACGTACACGCCACGGCGAGCTTTAGTGCCTGGAGAAGGTTCGAATAGAGAAAGCCCGCGACAAGAGCAATGCGTGACGCATCGATGGCTACCAGGTTAATCACATTCTGGGTACTATCCGGTGAAGTCTTATCATCGCCCTCATCAGCGGAAGTCTGCAAAGACAAGCGCATGGACTTGCTGAAAGCCGCTGCAGATAGCTGCGTCGTCAATGGCACTGAGATCCAATTCAGGGCGGTCCATAGGAGCCAGTTCTCGAGCCACGAGGATACCCCAATGCTGAGGCCAAGTAGCAGGGCCCAGACATTAAGTCCGTCGTGTCCCGCTGCGTCTGCATCCAGGAGTCGTAGCATTTCGCGTAGTGCTAGCTGTGGAGCAAAGGCTAGAACTGCCAGTGGCACGGATAGCAGGAGCTGATGGACTAACTCCCTCCAATACAGTGATAGCAGCCCCTTCACTAGCTTGGATGGGGTCGTTCCAGAAGCGTCAAGCCTAGCCTGCATTTCCATGAAGTCAGTCTGCAAGTGATTTGCTCGCATTCTATCGCTCAATTCGGGAAGCTCATCCAGGCTGATTGATGTATGCGACGCACAGAGTGACACTAGCGATGTCGCCCACTGAAATGAAAATCGCCCAAGCACAGAGGAGATTTCCTCCTCGTCAATTGGTCTTCCATTGCGGAACGCTCGAGCATTGCGTGGATAAGACAAGGATGTGAGAACTACAATAGTCCCCAATATGTAGACCAGCCACGCGAGAGGCGATGCAGCAGGTGGTTGATCTACCATGTCTCTCCGAAGTGTGTTCTCTAGAATCATATGCCCAATTAACAAGCAAGCAGCCAGTCCTCCCTTCCAAGCCGCAGAGTACCGGATTTGGAGAGAGGCTTCGCTTCGGAGATAATTCCATTGTATGGAGAGCAAGAGCTAGGGCACACTAACTTAGCATGGAACCACACAAAGGGTAGTTGTAAGTCTTACCCATGAGACGAGTTGTATCGAAGACGTCACTTTATCGAAGGCATTGCCGGCGAATGTGGCTCGCACGAGCGAAGCAGCGCAGACGCATGCATTTGCGGTGAGCAATAGATACGGTCGAGGGTCATTGCGAAAGACCCCTAAAAGACCTATCGAAGCATTGTGAAAGGCTCCTACTCTCTGGTATCCGTCAAGCAGCGCGTTTGGCGAACATCCCTTAGAAGCATAGTGAAGAGTATCCCTCAGAGCGGGGAAGCATACGATGGCGACCAAGGCTGCAATAAGTAGATTGAATACCAAGCTGAGGGTGTCGGAAAGAGACATGATGTAGTCCTGGCCATCGTGACTGTCCTCGATCATGCACTTATCCTGGTGTTTTCATTCCAGACACGACCCCGAGCAAGGGGGGATCAACGAGGAGGAGTCGAGCACTTGGCACAGATTCATTATGAGGGAAGGGAGGCATCGTCGTTGATGGACTTCCCCGCAGTGAAGGATTCATAGAAAATTACCACTACGTGAAGTAGAGAGTAATCATTGGTGCCGATCAATGTATGTATTCCATGTAATACGAGGGAATTGATTTGTATTGCGAGCAGTGCGGAGTAGAAGGAATCATCCCTCTTCGGGGAAAGTCGGAGGAGCGCCGCCATGAAGTATTCACCGCCCGGCAGATTGTATAGTGTAGCCTGAGGCATCAAGGCCGACAGTGCGGACGGAAGCTCGCAGCGCCGAGGGGCTCGTGCCCAATCAAAAACTGGCAGGCTATCAGATGGTCCGATGGCCCGATCAGATTAGATAAATCCGAACTTGGAAGTCGGTCCCCCATCGCCCGCCCATTCCACTCACTCACACAAATACCGCCTACTCCTACTCCTAGTCTTCCAGCCTGAATCCACTTGGGTACTGGCATTTCGCTTCAGCATGATCTCTGGTCTCTGAGAATTCGCGCAGGCTGGCATCGCTCGCTCAATCAACTTCCAAGAACTCACCGCATTTTCCCTGCCACTTTCTAGCGAGCCGGTTTTCACTCACAGCGGGTCTCAGAAGGTCGAATGGCCGGGCGCAGAGAGGATCTCGTGCGAAAGTCACCTCACCTGGCATGACCCACAACCACCCTTAAGACCCCTCTCTCCCTCGTTCTTCCTCATTACCCCTCCTTCCAGTCATGTTAGCACTCGGTGGGCTGATCCTCTTCATTGTCTATAATACCTCGCTCGTCGCCTCCAGCTCCCTCCCCAAAAACGAACGCTGCGTAACTGCGATCTACACTGCCTATGGATACATTACCTTCGCCGCGCACCCCGACGTGGGTTTTTGGGAGACCCGGTGTCACAACCCGCTAGAGGTCACCTCCATCTACGCCTCTTCGGACATATATTGCCGCCCAGCGGAGAGAGAAGCAGGAATTGCACAACTGGAGAGGTCATGCCGAGAGTACGGGGATGTGGACCTGATACCGCGAGAGCAGCTGGCCGAGAACCTCACCCGAGATGCTCTTCGTCGCATGCCAGTTGTCAAATATCTGGAGATACCGAGAAAGCACCCTGTCAACACGCCGGTTTTGCTCGCACCCAGTCATTATGACATTGTCTTTAACACTATTGTGCGTTGCCTCCTCATTGTGTCAACTGCATTCTGATTAACGTTCTGGCAGGATACTTGGGAGTTCGAAGTATGGACTCATTACGCTTATGGGTAAGATTGGACTTTCCCTTCAACTGAGCTTCTCCTAACATCAGCAGATTGGCTGGGTACGGATTCTGGTTATGCATACTCAGCTTAGGCATGCTTCAGCGGCTAGTACATCACATTATTCAATCTCAGGTGGTGCAAACCAGCTATAGGTCTAGCTCAGGACTACGTCGACTATGCTTGCCCACACAGAACCTCCGCCACTGGATACAGGTGTATCTGGTGGTTCCTCATCCTCTACAACCCCAGAGCCGCAAATTGCTCTGGTGGACCTTTCCCACACGCCTAGACGCGATAGTTGTGCTTATCTTCTGGGCCTTGAGCATTGCTGTGTGTACCGTGAGCTATCGACTCATCCCGGATAATATCTAGTAAGTCTTTCGACAGAGACAGCGGAGCATTAGCTAACTGCTCATCTCAGCTGGCCCGATAAACAATCACAGCTCCTCCGATACGCAGCGGACAGAACTGGGATAGTATCCTTTGCCAACATTCCATTACTCTGGCTCTTTGCGGGCCGCAACAACATCTTCATCTGGGCAACAGGATGGAGCTTTGCCACTTTCAACCTGTTCCACCGCCACGTGGCCTGGATAGCCACCATTCAGGCTGTTGCTCATACTTTCCTTTACCTCTTCATTATGTACGAGAGTAAGTTGTTTCCCTTGTGATACTGCTGGGAGATAGCTGACGATACTTACAGAGGGCAGACTGCTCAAAAAGCTGACGAAACCATATCTGTTATGGGGAACAGGGGTGAGTCTTGACACTTTATAGGGTCATCCACACCCACTGATCTTCATACAGGCAACAATCCTTATGGTTCTGCTCCTACCATTAGCCATCCAGTGGTTTCGGCACCGATCCTATGAACTATTCCTCATTATACATATTATATTCTCCGTTGGGCTTCTAGTTGGATGTTTCTAGTGCGTTCCCTACCATCAATTTGTATTCTCTCTACTAACCGCGTTCTCTTATCAGTCACACTATAATCTTCTCCGACCACGAATACTGGACCTACCTGTGGTCGGCAGTGGCCATTTGGGCCGTGGACCGGGCACTCCGTCTGATCCGCCTTGTCTACTGCAACATCCACGTGCGAGTCAATGCCGGAAACAGTATACAGCACAGCAAGAGCTTTGCCAGCTATGATGCGTCGGCAGACGTGATCCGGCTCGAGGTTACCCCCGGCTCGAAGCTTCTCTGCCCTACGCCAGGACAGTATTACTATCTCTACCAACCATTCCGGCTGACAGGCTGGGAAAGCCACCCCTTCACCCTGGGTCACTGGTACTACGAAGCCGACTACAAAGATGCATCCCCCACCCCACCACTAACCAAGGGCGACCATACGATCGACGTGACCCAGGTCCCCCTCCTCTCCGACTCCTCCTCCGAGTCCACATCGGCAGAGGCAATCCAGCTCAAACGTGACGCCCCTAGCGGCTTGAGACTTGTCTTCTGGATCCGACCCTACGACGGATGGACCCGCAAACTCCGCGACCAATGCATCCGATCCCCGACCCAGACCATAGACAGCACCATCCTTCTGGAAGGCCCCTACGGCGAGCAGTTCCCGCTCTGGAACTATGAATCCGTGCTCCTGATAGCCGGCGGAACCGGCATCGCCTTGATAATCCCCTACATCCATGGGCACCTCTTACGTACATCAGAAGACCCCGACCAAGCATCTACCCAGATTCGAGACATACAGCTCGTCTGGGTCGCGCGACAGGCCGCGTTTATCCGACAGCTTGCCGCCCGCGAGTTAGCACCGGCCTTGACGCGCGATGACTTCCGAGCATCTTTCTATGCCACAGCCAAGCAAGCTCCACACGACCCGGATCGGTTGGAATCCATGGATGAGCTAGAGGTGGCACAGGGACGACCGAACGTGGAAAGCCTTGTCTTAGCGCATGCGCATGCAGCGCAACTCAGCGAGTCGTCTGTGGCGGTGTTGGTGTGCGGTCCGACAGCCTTGGCAGATCAGACTCGGGCTGCGGTGTGCTTGGCTTTACAGCGGGGGTATCGGGGGATCCGCTATGTCGAGGAGTCGTTCAGTTGGTAATGTGTCACGATTTATGACTGACTTTGATGTGTCCTTTGCGCTTGTACAGAAAGACTGCTTAGATATTGAATTCTTGATTGTTAGGTATTGGTGTTGGCATATATAGAGATGAACAGTTTTGCAGATATTGAGGTAAGCACAGAAGGTATGATGCCACTATAGCCCTATGGTTGTTTATTTATAGCTAGACGGTTGCTATGAGAAGAGGAGTGAAGGATTTGTCTACTCCATACTGTCTTAGTGAAGAATGCATATGGTATATCATTCCGGAAGGTGGTCTAGCATAGCTATAGTACTTCAATGGTATGACCCCAACCCAGTCTCTATCACATGGCCACCTACAAGTGACTCGCGACAGGGCGAATACTCGGATTTGAGTTAATATCTTAAGGCCAGGAAGAAATGTGAATTCCCATCTCAGTAACTGGTGCCAAAAGGATACTTGAATCATACAGGCAGTATATGATTCACTCTATAATTTGTCTTCCCCTTTCCCCATATTTCCTTCTTTATAACCATCCTACACTCTTCCATTCCATCTACATCCATAGCATCTGGTTCAACAACCTCACTGCGAGCTTCAACGGAAACAACTCCTCTTTACATTATACCAAAACCCAGAGCTGAACGGCTGTTACTCTGAAGATACCCGTCTATACGACATGTTATCAAGGTATCAAGTACTCTCGTCTTCACACAACAGAGAATGTATAAAGCGACCTCTGCATCTCATATCTCTCCAAACACACCTGCCACAACGGATCGCAAATAACGAACCCGTCGCCGCAGTTCGAGGGCCACGATCCATAGCATTACTGCTACTACCACTACATTCCTCCTCTCTTTGCGCATTCATGCAGAAGCTATCTTGATTCCACTCGATATCTGGATAATCAATCTACGGAGAAAAATGGACCTAAGATAGCCACCAGAGCCACCTCACTCGTTGCGAGTCTGTCTCCTAAAAAGAGCATCTGTTCGACTCTACGCAGTGCTCGGTCGCTGTGGTTGCGGCACCAAGCCTGGCTAGAAGTGGGCTTGTGACCTGCCGGGTATCTTCAGTCCGTTTGGCTCATACCCGGTAAGTCTATATGGTATGAACGACGGCAGATCAGTACTCCGTCGCTTGACAGGGCGTCGCGGGGCTTCCCACTGGGTTTCGCTTTTGTGTCAGTCCTTGATTGACCCTTTCTCAAGCTTCCCATTGCTGCGGTTTACAGTCCCAGCCAGAAAAGGTCTCACACGCTGTATCGGCGCGGGCTGTGGCGGATCTAGCAGTGACCCGCCTGGAAGTCTCAGTGGTTGCTCTTGTCCGTTGTCAGTGTGATGTACTATCAAAGGGGTCCAGGTTTCTATTACAAGTTTGGAGCTGAAAGGCGGAGGGGAGAAGGTCCATTGCACAAAGGTCTTGGCTTCCAAACATCAGTACTAATGATAGATTAAAGCCAGCAGAGTCGACTATCTCAAGAACAGAGGTCATTCCGATTGCCAGGAATTGGCCGCAAACCTTCTTTGATGAGGAGGGCTTTCAGAGATCCCTTCTTTAGGGGAATGAATCTCACTGCGTGAAACTTTCCTTCTGCTGTCCAGCAGCTTCTCAGGAGAGGTACGGCCATTTACAACACCTGTGCTCGACGTCCGAATCATGACTCGGCACGTGGCTCACTCAATACGGCCTCTGCTTTCTCCGCTCGCATGTCGTGCCGTGCTTGCACCTATGCACATGATACTTCAATACCAAGCGCAGACCAAATGGGAACCAAGCGGAGTTTAACTGGGGCTGCATTTGGCTAAGCTTAATCTAAGCATGTTTAACCAGGAATGGACATTCCCCAAAAGGCAAATAACACAGTGGGTATAACACTCCAACCTTGCATCGGCGAACACGGATTGTGATGCCAAGAGTTGACTTAGGAGATACAATCCCACATCAATGCTCCATAATCTAATACCACGGAATGGCTCTTTTAAGATGCCATATAACGCGGTGCAAAATTTGACGATGGAACGTAAACACCATCGACAGCGAGATACAGATGACACCATCGAGTTCCTAGCCGGCGTTTCATAGACACTCGCTGTCAATGGGCAAGAATGTCTCAGAAAGCCGGGGTCTACTGATCTGCACCAGAATGAAAACTGGGCAGATGGGCGAAAGCATTGATGATCAGATGCTGCAACCACTGGGATCCGAGAGAGATATGCCAACTCAACTCAATTATCTGGGAGATGGCATTAGCATGACTTTAGCATTCTAAGGACATCAATGACAGCAGGAATAGCGCTGTCAACAGGACTCCACTGATTATTCCGTGCGGGATGTCAATCGATGCACTGTGTCGAAATATCAGGATCATGCACGGCAAACCCAGCCCTAATCTCCTCCTACAGAGCTCACCCCAACCGACCCCACCGGATGGAGTCAGTAAGCAGGGGTACCTTAGTTATCAACAACATTTCCTCTGCTTTATTTGGTCCAGAGAAAACCTGACATTTGGCTCAAGACGTGCATTTATCTGAGAACATCTGGAAAAAAACACTTGCACCAGTACGAACGTCCACGCTGGACGGAGAGGAGAGGTTCATGATCTACTTCCTATTGTCGATGATTGAAAGCCAGCCGAGGGTGCTGTAGATCGCTCGATCGATTGCATATGGGGAATATCATTGTTGTATCTTGTCCTATGGAAATTCATATTATTATCGGGTCAAACAATACTCAGGAGAGTGATTAGACAACTGCGTCGAGTCGGATAGTGAGAAATTGATAAAATTACTAGAGGCTGCAAGTCGCCAAGCAGTGCGGTATCTGTAGCGAGGGCATGACAAGGGGGGATATCGAATCATGAACACCTGGTAACTTCGCTTTTGGTGCCCTATAATACATCCTCTGACTCGGGACTCTGACTCTTTCTGTTAGGTTACAGTTTTGCTTAACACATTGACAGGCATTTAAGGTGTTCACTTCTTGTTCGACGATCACTATGAAGTGATGAATTTTCCATCGGGCCTAGTTCTGCTTAGGCAAAGGACAGGCCACTGAACACGTACAGAAGAATAGACTAGTTAAATAGTACTGATGGTTAACTTCTAGGTACAACAGGCAGCAGTGTTCACCGCCCGCCCGCCGCCAGGGCCATGTTGATACCTCGCGTAGCCTGAATCCATCATCCATCTACATCTCCCGGCATTCAGGACTCGGTCACAGATGACATGCTTGAACTACGAAGCAATCTCCGAGTCGCTTGCGCAGTTCCCTGTTCACTACGGCTTTCATCGCCAAGCACAACAGGCACAAGCCCACTTAAGCATCGGAACGGAAGACGTCGCCCTCTCGCAGCATTGCCCTAGACCTTCGAATCCGAAGATCTGTGTTCGCTGCTATGAACTTCCATGGTATATCAGGACATGGAATTGAGATCGTATCACAAACAGCAATCTCCTCACTCATGGCTCGACTAGTTGGAGGGTCAGAACAACCATTATGATTCAACGCCCTTTCAGTGGACTGTGCCAGACTCGGAGAATTGGCTTCGCTTCTAACGAATCAGGTATGACGAGATATGAAGCTATATAGCTGCGATTCGGGTGTGAACAGAGGAGAGGGTCAAAACGGGAAGGGAGAATGCGGCAGGGATATTGAAAAAGGTTAATGGTATGAGACTTCTATCAAATTATCTAAATCTAGTCACTGACGTCCCAGCGACAAACCAATCGACAGCGATCAGGGAATATCCCTGCTAGGCTTCGGTCTCCGCATTGGACGACTCCACCGGCACGATATCATCACTTGGCTCGAAGGAAACGGTATAGTCGGGCCAGCGGCGCGGAGGACTGGTCGTGAACCCGAACTCCAGCTGGCACAGCCGCAGAATCCACTTGGCCTCCCCCTTGGGGTTGTTGACGATGCCGATCCAGCCGACCAGGGGCACGGGCATTTCATTCTCCCCCTTCTTCTCCGAGTGCAGCATCACCGAGGTCGCGGTGTACGTCGGCGTGAGCAAGTACGAGTTCACCTGGGGGTCATTCGGGCTCATGGCCTCGATGGCAATCTGATCAGCCTTGGGGATATCGGTCAGCCACACCGCGGCGTGCTCGGCGGTCTCCCCCGGACGTCCTCGGATCAGAACCTGCTTGCGCTCCGCTCTGGCGGTGGGAGTCTGGCGGTTCACCCGCCAGCGCACCCCGAACGCGTCGCGGATGTAGCCGGCGCAGTTGAGGGGGTAGCGCGCGGCGCCTCAGACCGCGTTGCCGGCGAGGATGAACGGCCACCCGTACTTGCGGGTGCTGGCGAGCTCCTTGATGGTCTTCCAAGCGTCGCCGTAGGTCGTCATGAGCTGTGGGTCGGCCAGGATTATCCCGTGGATATTGTCCCTGGCGGCCTCGACCAGCGCCACCAGGTTGTCGATGCTCTCCGCGCGAAAGACGACGGCGCGGGCCTCTAATAGCTTTATCACGGCAGCGACGTGCGCTGAGGGCTGGGGCCCAAAGAATACCACGATTATGGCCGGCAGGTAGATCTTCACGGCCACGGGGGTTCCATCCGGCGCTTCATGCACAGCATCGCCCCGCTCGTTGAGCCGGCCATGGATTGCATCTATTTCGTCCTCGGGGATCAGATCCTGGGTGTCCATTATTGGTCTCGGATTTTCGGGGACAACCACGACGTCCCGTTCGCCAAGGTCCCAGAAGGGTTGTGTCACCATGGTGTTTCCAGTAGAGGTAGTGTACTGATCTGTGAGTCTTTGATCTGTGAATGACAGTGATCGTCTGCTAGCACATTGCTAGCATGTGCTCATAATGAGCTATTTATAGTGAAATCTTGATCCTCGAAGGCGACATGAGTTAGCGGGAAGACTCGAGGGAGTACAAGGACAACGCTGCCCCTGAAGGACCTCAGGACGCGTACCTTTGTTGCTATAACAAACGAGCCTAAGCTTTTTGATAATGAATGGAGCTTCCCGCCAAATATTGATGGATAAAATGAGGATTGAAAGGTAAGGATACTGGGTACTTTACTGGTTCACTAATGTTGTTGATTGCAGGGTCGCAGAAGCAATTGTCTCTGATGACTCTCAGCGTTTGCTTTTCCGGTCGATGTCAAAGAGGCAGCTTCCCTCTTCGTCTGCCCGTCCATTCTTTTCAGAAAGCGCGAACTACAGGAACTAGTTCCTGGACTGGGAACAAAGAATTCATTCATCGAGTCATTCAATTTCCGCTATGCTATTGGCAATCCTTCGTTATGCTGCATCTCCTCGCTAAACAAACCGGAACGCCGTCCCTCATGCCTTTAGTCAATTTCATACGACGCTGGCTGTCCCCATTGATGTACCATGATAAATCTCACTAGCAATGCGACGGTGCAACCGCAGCTCTTCCTCATTCAGGCGATCTCCAAACACAGCCGCAATCTGTTCCAAGGACTTGCCCGAGGTCTCGGAAACGAAGAAGAATGAGAACACGGAGGCGGCCACACAGAAACATCCAAAGAAGAGATACGTGCCCCAACCCAGAGAGATCAGCATCTGCGGGACGATCACCCCGATGATGAAATTGGCCAACCAGATCATGGCCGTGGCAGCACCTACACCCTTCGCGCGCTTGTTGCTAGGGAAGATCTCGGCTGGAAGGATCCAAGCCAAGGGTCCGTATGAGGTACTGTAGGCGAGAACATAGATGTCTGATGTCTCTGTTAGTTTCGTTTCAACTGACTTGGAAGAGTGAAAGGCGGATACTCACAGATGAGTGCAACACAGAACCAGCTCACCCCTTCGTGCGCAGCCCAGTCGCCGCTGTACTTGTTCATGAGTCCTGCCATTATCAGGTGCGGCACAGCCATGGCGATACCACCCCAGATGGCCAGCGGGCGCCGTCCTGCGCGGTCCAGATAAGCCAGGATTGGAAGCCCACCCACTAACTGGCAAATGTTGATCATGCCTGCTAGGATCAACGACATGTTGCTATCCTGACCAAGTGCTGCAAAGAAAGTGGGCGCGTAGTATACAAACGAATTGATCCCCGAGAACTAGAAGGTGATTAGATATAGGTCATCACGACTCTCATGCTAGAGATATACTAACCTGCTGGAAGAAAGGAATGGCAAGGCCGACCATGGTGCGCCGAATATACTTGGCTTGAAAGAGGGAAGTCCACTGCTTGAATCCCACCATGACGGGACGAGACGCGTGGTCTGGAAACTCCTTGGCAAGGAGTTCTTGCTGCAGTCGAACTTCGGTCAGGATTCCCTTCCATTCGAGTCGGACGCGCTCGTCGGTCTGGGGCAGACACCGCAGCTTGGCCAAGGCGGCGAGACTGTCGTCGTCGCGTCCTCGCATAGCCAGCCAGCGGGGAGAGAAGGGGAAGAGATGAATGGCGGTGCCAACCAGCAATGCAGGGATCATCTGGATGATGAACGGCAGGCGGAAGGCCCAGTCGCCGGGGATCGATCTACTCAGCCGTTAGTCTACTCTCCATGACCGTCATTTAGCTGGCTCGAATGATTTACTTCGTTCCATAGGATATCCAGTAGGCCACGATGGCACCGACGACAATACTGATGGCTTCCAACACCAACAGAGAGCCACGCCAACGGGGAGGGGCAATCTCCGAGATATACAACGGCGCACCCATAGCAAGAGTCCCGACACCAATACCACCGATAAACCGGCCTGCAACCAACGTGGCATAGTCCGAGGCCGCGGTCTGAATGATGGCTCCAACCACGAAGAAGAAAGTGGCGACAGACAGGCCCCACTTGCGGGAGATCCGATCCGCGACAGCAGGGAAGAAAAGACAGCCAATGAAGGCGCCCAATTCCAGCATGGCGGTCATCAGCCCGGTGTTAAACCCGTAGTGCGCGTGGTCGGGCGAGACTTGAGGGAATTGTTGGCGGAACTGATTCATCTCGAGGATAATGGAGATGACACCTTGGTCTAGAGCCCCAGTCAGTAACTTTTCATCTCTCTGATCTCCGGATTGACACGTACCATAGCCAAAGGAGAAACCACCGATAGATGCCAACCAGGCTGCCCCGAACACATACGGCGACCGCATGAGATCGCGCAGCTGGCCATTGTCGTACTTGACTTCTGCCGACAGTATCTCCAGGGCATTATCCCCAACGAATTCATCGTGGACCGCCTTCTCCTTGTCCAGGGATGTGTCATCGTTCACAAGTGTTCCGGCATACTCATCATGGACAGCCGAAGTCTTGTTTTCCTTCTCCGGAGAAGCGTCTTCGATCGACATGGTGACACCTGCGAAACGGAATGGATAGAGATGAACTTCGTCGAGATGTAATGAATAGGAGATGCGCTTGTCCTGCAACAGACTGGAACATGCATTCAACCGGGGACACGAAGTGGGTATATATGCATTTTCGAGGGAAAGCAACCATCACCACCAGCCCCGACAGAAACTCACTCGCGGTCCATGGAAACCCAAGGAAAGCATAAACCAGGCCTATCCAGCTCCGAGCCGACAATTGACAGCCTACCTTTTCCTGCATGAGAGTCGGTGTAAACATGGGGAAGAACCCGGGGAAACGAGATGGAAACACGGGGGGGGAATGCATCCCACCCTCGTGATTGGATCCCCCCCTGGCCCGTGGCGATGATACCTTATCCGGCAAGCACTCAGCGCACCTAATGAGGAAAATTGCCGTATTGGGTAGACGCGCCAGCGACATAGGCTCAGCCAATGGCCGTGCAGGACTAGAGCAGGAATGGCCTAGTCTCGGGACGGTCCCGACGCACACTGGCTGCCGCGTGATGTCATCACCTTCGTGACTGCGCAGTTTGCAGGTGGTAAGTTAGGGGCGTCGTGCAATGGGCATCGATGGCCTTGAGGAGCCGGGCCGTCGTCTGGCGACCTTAGATTCCCCGCGTTCGAGGTTCTTGATGGCAAAAGCCGTGAAGAGCGTTTTATGCTGGCGAGCATGATCGCTCGTATCCACCACGTCAAAGATGTGGGCGTGACTTTCGCCTAGAACCACGTAGTTGAGGTCTTTGAGACATGGTGTGCTATGGCCATAGATATCTTTGATGGCGTGCGTGTCGCCGAAGGATAGCGAGTTCGGTCCGGTGCGTAAGATTGGGGCCCGTCGGTGAGCCTCGAACAGGTCCTTCGGTAGCCACAGGCGCTCAGGTAAATGTGGCGCAGGTCGGTGAAACCCGAAAGTGGCGAGAACCCGGGGTGTTTGCGGAGTCCTTGGGGGTCATGAAAGTAACGAACAATCGAAAGAATGAAAAGGTAGGAGACACTACGAAACGTAGCGGCTGCGAAAAAGACGAGTGCCAACATAGTGAAGGTTGGCTTGTGCCTTGCAACAAGCCTGTGGTGCCTTTCCAAATGTCTTCCATGGGTTCATATTTGTATACACATATATCTCAATAGCCGGAAGATGACTTTACACGTGCTGGGACGGGCAATAATGCCAATTCTGCCTGAAGTTTCCCCTCTCAGACTCTGCCAAATCAAAATGGGATGTCTGAAATATGCCTCATGCAAGTGCTCCTGACAGAGAGTCTGTTTTGTTGGTGGAGTGAGAAGCATGGGCCCGTCGAGTCTTCAGTGTCACTCTTGCTTAGCTGGGAAAGGCAAGTTTCCTCTTTGGGACATGTGGCGACATCGCATCGCATCCTGCTGCAGTGATATGCTTCTGCTGTTTCATTTGATCTTTGCCCCACAAGCTTTGGATGCAGCTCATACACGGGTCCGGGGCAAGTCTCCAATATCCGGGGTATTGGGGAAACAGCGAGGTCTAGGTCTTTACAATGGCGTTTCCCTCAAATGGGGCTACCCCATGCAGTTTGCAGTGCATTGATAGTGCTTGCTGTCGGCCATGCATGGTCCCATTCCAGCCCTTCCAGTAGTCGAATTAACGCAGCCTGCTCGCCAGGATCGGTGAAATACTCTCCGCATATGGAGATTCCTACCATCGCCGTGACAAGGGCAGCCGGACAAGGGGGATTCGAGACCGCCAATCCACACAAACGCCGTGTACAATCCTGCAGCTCTTGAACTAGGGCTTTATCCCTCGACAGGGCACCGAGTCCAAGCCGCGACGCCCGCCGGGGGTCAGACACCGCCAGCAGAATACGACCGAGTTCAATATGCTGCGCCCCTGCCACCTGGCAGCTGTTCATGTGCCAAATCTCAGGAAAGTGTTTTCCGACCATCGGCTCCCGATGGCGATAATGTATAGGCTTGTAGGGCGCGGGCTTTGCCTCCTTCCACCGCTCTTCGACGGTCTTCAACTTGGACCAGCGCTGCAAACGCTCCTCCGCGCTAGAGCGATGATTGTCACCAAAGCAAAACAATAAGAGGTCAGCCACCCACACAAGAATTCGGTTGGTCCAGATGAAATCATTCGCTGCGTCGCACATGGTGTAATCATTAGTCGGAGAGACCGGTAGTCTAAACTCTCGTTGGTAGAGGAAAGCACTCCAGATCTCCTGACGGAGAGCACTCAAAGCAGCGGAATGGCGTAACGAGACAGATGGGCAGGCATGTACGTTGATATCTCGGCTTGGACCATGGATCTTGAACCAAGCATAGAACGATTCATCTTGTTGCGTATTCACATTAAACTGAATTGCATTCAGGTACGCTTCCGAGTCACCTAGTGACGGAGCTAAATCCAGGGCAGTATCAGCATGTCAATTCTGGTGGCCTATAATGCCTTTCGAGCTTTACCTTCTATTTGCTCATAGAATCTAAGAATCGTAGCAGCTGTGAGCACGTCTTCGTTGTACTCTTCCTCAGGGTCATGTGATATCTCAAATAGATACGAGATGCAAATGTCGTGATAACGGATCGCCGTCTCGGGGCTCAGCAGAGATCGAGCCTCTTCCGGAAAACCAAGAGTCTCCAACGACTTGCCACATGATGCTAGGCGATTGAGATGTCCCGCAGAGGCCGTGTATACCGCGTATCGAAGGACCGGACAGAACATGGCTCGCTCGGGAACATGAAGAGCGAAGTGGCGATCGCGGTCACTGATATCAAACTGGATCGGTCAGTCGCTTATGGGTGTTTGATGCTGATAGCCGGCGGTGTGCTTACCCATTGAGCCAGATTCTGGGTAAAATGACGTAGCAAACAAGCCTCCTCGAGGTTCAGGTAGGCAGCGTCGGAATGTGACGTTGGCAGCCCGTGTAGGGGCCCGGGCGAATATCTGCTCCTCTCTGATGCGCCCAGTGTAACTGTGGGGGGATGATTGCGCATGTTCGTGTGCTCCACAGAATAGGAAGACGATCGAGCTGCAACCTTATCTGGTATCGTTGTTTCCGAAGATGCTGTAGATGGAGATCGACCGTCATACCGTTTGCCCTCGAGACATGATGAAGACTGCGAACGAGGGGGAGCTGCTTGAGTTCCGTCACTGGGGAATTTCGCCTTCTTCGCCACTCTATCACCGACCGCACTCACACCACTTGCGTTTCGATACACATCGCAATCGGAAGTGGCTCTATCCCGCGCAACATGGGGCGTCATGTCGACATACGTCAAACGGCCTAAGCTATAAGTATCTGTCCCGGATGTTTGCTCCTTACATCCGAGAGTACGTACGTCTTTTCTTCGACTGGACCCATGTCTGATCTGGTGCGAAATCGAACGTTTGCCGGCGCCGAGGAACCGAGCGGAAGCGGATTCTGGGGGGAGCAGGATCGCACTGAGCTTTGGTCTTCTGGCAGGACTGACACGGTGTATCCTCGGTGCCTAAGATTATAAGTATTAGCTATGTAGCCTTTGTAGACTCCGACGTTGTGATTCTCCTACATCGTAGGTTGTGATCTAGAAATCGTTGAGGGGATGAGCGACCAGCGATTGCTTGGCGGTGGGGTTGACTCACCTTTGCACCCCACGCATGATTGCGCGGATGCAGTCGACGTCGCCATGATAAAGCTGGGCTAGCAAAGACTATGGGGGCGCATGACTTGGGGCATGGTTGGTAGATGACAATCGATGAAGGAGGTGGTGAGGATGAAAACACGATGGAGATGGAAATAGTTGGAGAAGCTCGTGTGCATGCGGGGAAGGAGCCAATTTCCCCGATGGGCGGCCTCGCAGCCTCAGGCATCGATATATCTCGTTCACGAAACGAGCGGGAATACTAGGTAGACTCAATAATTCGACCCGCGGAGAAAGGCGCCTTGCCTTGGACCATCGGTGTGTAAAGGGGGTCTTTGTCGTTCAAATATTCTCTTCTCCACGTACCAAATACACATGCTATCGTGGTCTAGGTTTAAGGATTGTCATCGGCTGATGCCTTCTGTGATATATTCTATACAAATCACAGACGACCAAGTCTGTGGAGTCTGGCTCCTGGTCCTTCTATCTAGTCTAATAATATGCCTCGGCCTACAAAGATGTCTATATACACGTTTCTTCCCCAAGTTGAGTACAGCTGGTTAGGAAGCTATGCGCGTTGACAGGCGATCCTCGTCGCTCGTATTCAGCAAGGCGAACAGCTTTGCTCCGGTAGCCCATCATTCCCCGTTACCGCCTGAAGATGCGAACGTGCAGTCTTCTAGCTTCTGTTCCATATCGAACGCTTTACCCTTTCGATCGTCTGCCATGGGTCCCGGATATCGCCCTTCGCCAGAGGCTCTCCACGTCCCAGAGCCACAATTTGATCGTCTCGGATCACGTACCATCTAAGGTCAAACGCGCCCTTCTTCAAGTTGGGCGCCAAACTTTTACACATATTTGTCTGGAAGCCAGGTAGATCACTCCACCTGCTGTGCCTGTCAAGATTGATGTTGAGAGTATTGGGGACCTGATGCTCGAAAATAGTCACCGGCCGGGTTTCTCCACACCGGAAGGCGAGGACCCGTCCCACTGCTTGGTCAAACACTGCACGAGAGGGGGGCGGCGAGAACAGGTGAACCTGCCGGCACGCCAAGTGTAGATTCAAGTCCAGAGAGGGAACCAGGTACGAAAGAACAAGGACCATGCATCCATTGCCGCTTGTACAGGTGAAATCCGTGATGATGCTGTCTCTCCTCTCCTTCTGGGAGTCCGGATGGAGGATTGCGAACGGAATGCCTGTTTCATGAAGGGCTGCACCGACGAAAACTTCTTCTCCTGGGTGGTATGTCCAGATCACGGCCTTCTCGCCTAGAAGACACACCTGGAGTTTGAGCGATTTCATGAGAGAACGCATCTTTGGTGACCCGTGCAGAAGAAGATCGAGCCCTTCGGACTTGAGGTGTAGAGGATCTCTGTTCCCATCACTCGGACCCGCATCCGAATCTGTTGCTGCTGGCAATGGTTTCTGATAGAAGCTTCTTCCCTGTTCCCCTGCCATTGGTATTCCGTCTTTCTCCAGGGCCTCCCGGAATCTCTGAAGCACCTCGTTTCTACCGTCATTGAGAGCCTCAATGTCAGAGATTAAACTCGTGGAAGCCAAGCGCCGTTCCAGAGCAATAAGCCCAATCCAGGTTGATCCCATAAGCACTTGACGGAGTTTTTGCATGTCCCATTTGTAAAGCGTGTAATTTTTAGGATTCGGTTCAAGGAAATTGCTCTGGTACTTATCCGCACAGTGCTGATAAATCTGAAGTTCTGCGTCCTTGAAAGGAGTGATCATGGGTACCCTTAATGCTGCTGGGGGACACGCGCTGATTTTCCGATCTGAGTCTAACCATACGCAAGACGCTACGGTCCGTCGAACCATCAAGTGTTTTAGTATGGCACGAATGCGAAGTTGCGGAGAATCGATGTTCGGCGCCAGAACATGCTTGAAGACAAACTCTCTACTGCACAAGATTCTTGAATCGTCTGAACCAAATGCAGAATGGAAGATACTAGTCAATCGAGTGGGGTCATAAGCGTTGGCAGGTAGAGGATATGGCCAAAGCAAGATTGGCGCATAGCTGCCAAAATCACGAATGCCACGGAAGAACGGAGTTGCGGTCAGAAGCAGGTTGAAAGGGGCGTGTAACCACATACCGGCGAGCGAAAAGCCCGACCTACGTGTGCATAGCAAGTGCGCTTCGTCGAAGACCGCCATTGAGAACTTTCCTCGTAAGGAACGGGTGCAACGAGCCGGCATGTCTAGTGCGTCCGGATCATAGACTTCCGCGTTATTCCAGCACCATTTTTTGACAGCCGAGGGACCATGCGTGCTTGAGAGTGTCTCGTAGCTGGTCACAACCACTGCGGGGTCTTGTTCCTTGCTCCCGAATACTTCATGCTGCGCCTCCAATCTCGTTACAATGCGGTTCTCGGATGATGCATCATCGCCTTGCCGGTTGGGCGCATAGATCCAGATATGGAAAATATCAGTCATTGCGTGTATTTTCTCGGCCCATTGATCAACAAAGAGAGA
This sequence comes from Aspergillus aculeatinus CBS 121060, assembly GCF_003184765.1. Taxonomy (NCBI): domain Eukaryota; kingdom Fungi; phylum Ascomycota; class Eurotiomycetes; order Eurotiales; family Aspergillaceae; genus Aspergillus; species Aspergillus aculeatinus. The sequence continues at coordinate 151,877 of NW_020291535.1, read as the reverse complement.
TGGAGCAACAACAATGAAAGGTTTGCCTTGGTGGCTTCCCGTTCTGACCATGTGCATCATGAGTGCCAGTGCCTCCCAGGATTTACCAAGGCCGACAGCGTCTGCGAGAATCGCTCCTCTGGTCAGACCCATTCGTCGGATCTGGTCAAGTCTGTTTACGGCTACCGGTTGCCATTCTTCTAAAACGGCATCCTGGCGCATTCCTGGTATCTGGAGATATTGTTCATCGACAATGCCCAGGTTGTGACAGGCTTCAGAATGATTCTTGCATTGATACGCAGGATCGTTCAGCCAGCTCTGCTCTTCTTTCACTCTCACGAAGTCCTTTCTCAGGGGTTGGGCTACCTTCCGTTTGTCGACGTGCCAACCCCACTCTAGATCCAAGACTGCTGTGTAGCTCGGCTCGTCGAAGTCGTCTCGAGAATACGTGGAATAGTAAGCCTCGGAGTCTTCTTGAGAATACGTGGAATGGTAGGCCATCGGCAGATTGCTCAGTTTCTGCTTCTTGTGCGGAGTCTCATTCTCGGGGTCGTTACTAGCTGACATATTGGGAATGATGTACATTTCTTCGGCGTTCAATAAAGCTTCGGCCTCTCTGATACTTTGAGGAATTGGTCTGCCCGTGGCTGTCGCGATTCTCATGTATTGCCAGAATGGCTCCGAGCGGTCAAAAATGGGACTACTCCTGCTTGAGATAAGTTTGGGGATGGCGCTTTGTACCTCATCTAGCATTGCAGCTGAGGCTGTGCTCTGTGGCTCATCGCCGGGTTGGGAATTCAATTTGCTCTCTTCTGCTTCTGCAATACCTCTAGACTCCGACGAGGCAGAGCCCAGTGGCTCATCACCGGGCTCGGCTGCCTGACCTGCCCTTGTAGTTTCTGGGTCTTCGAGTGCTTCTACCGGTCCACTGTTCGTCTTACTCTTCTTCTCTCGATCTTCACCAGTAGTGCTAGTCATGCAGATACTTTCCGGAGAGCTTCAGGTTTTCGTTAGAATTGGTCCGACGGTTGCGCTGGAAGACTTCGACTGGTTCGTGTCCGGTTCGTCTCGGGGGTGAACGATATCAGGGTTCGAATGCAGAGATACTCATAAGGATATTGAATTCGGTGGATCTGGCACATTACATAAGATATGGATTCATCGGAAGGATATATAATTAATGGCCAAGCGAAGGAGATCGACGAGATGGCAGAGAGCAAGAGAAAGGTGAGTGTAGCGCAGTGGGTGAGGAAGCTGGAGTGCGCGCGAGGAAGGAAAGAGGAAGCCTGAAGCTCACCAACCACGGCAACAGGTGAATGACACTACTTTGTCTTCAAATCGCTTCTACCCCTTGGGCTTTCTGACCATAACAGAACATACCACAACCAACTCCACCTTTCAGGTGACTCATTCTCTTACCAGCCATCTTCAATCTCACTCTCTTCTTCTTGGTTACTCAATCTCACTTTAAACCACAACATCTACGTCGACAACGCAAATCTACTTCCCATCCACAACATCTACACCTCGCTATTCAAACCCACCACAACACCTCATACCATCACAACCACTGTCAAAATGGCTGTCACTTGGAACTCAGAGGCCAACGCGAAAGTAAGTCACCGTCAAACTACATTCTCTACCATCATCATCACATATGCTTATTTCCGACCTTGCATGACAGCTTTTCCTCGGCGTTTTGACCCAGCTTAGAAACCAAAGTATCAAGCTTGATTACACCGCACTAGCAGATTGTGTGGGTCAGGGTAAGTGCTTTAATGCCCCCGTCGTCAGAGCATCGATACTGATACACGAGAAGGATGCACCGTGCGAGCCGTGCAACAGCAGATGGACAAACTCAGAAAGCAGGTCTCCGACGGCACCAGTAACCCCGGAACCCCCGTCAGCACACCCCGAAAGAAGGCTACGGCTGCTGCCAGCAGTGGTCCCTCCAGTCAGGCTCTTCTGTCTGCCAAGCGCAAGGCGGCCCGCATCGCGAAGCCAAAGACTCCGACCAAGAAGAGCAAGAGTGTGTCCAAGGTTGTGAGCAAGGCGAGCAGTGAGGATGACAGCGAGGACGACAGCGAGGAGGATGCGAAGCCGATCTTCAAGGGAGAAGACAGTGAGGAGGATGCAGAGACTATTGTCAAGGGGGAGGATAGTGATGGCAGCGATAAGACCTACGCCTGATGGCTTGAAGGGGGGCTGTGCTGCTACCTTCCATACTTCTCGCCTTGCCTTGAGGGTCACCAGTTTTTTAGCACCTACTTAGTAGTGTCAATGCACAAGAATCAATCTGGATGATGATATTAAATCAAGTTAAAAATTAGCTCAAGTATCTTCTAAGGGATCTTGGATAGGGAGCATCTCAAAAGGCTACATTGCACGCTGTACAGACATAGTTCGCCGAATTACATTTGGCTCTTTCTAGATATGCTTGTAGGTCTTTGGGTAGTAGATCAACCTATATCCGTCATATTCCGGGCTTATCAATGCGTCAGTAAGACCTAACTCCATCGAGATCCAGCGCCTCACTGAGCAGTTGTCGATAACACCGAGTTGCAAACAAGAACAGTGAATCACGCACCAGACCTCTGCATCACCTCAGTATCACAGTCTGAGATAAAGACGTCTCAGCAAACTCTTCATCTCCTTTCAGACTCAACCACTATCCTCATCAAGCCTCTTCAGAGCAGTCTGCCTATCTACAACAACCGTCATCCTACAGTCATCTCTCACCATCTCCATCTCAGACACCACCGATACACCGACCCCTTCCCATATCCCAACAAAGCCGACACTGAACCCACACCCTCGCAGCTACTGTTCGTTCAAATCTTCATAACCATCTCCTCATCAACCACCACACAAATTCATCCCCTCATCGACCAAACCTCCACCTACCAACCCACCCAAACCAAGCACACCACACAACCACCAAAGCAAGAATCCACAACAACCAAAGCAAGAATACACAACCACCAAGCAAGAATAACAACCACCCGCAAAAATGAAGTGGACCCCCGAGAACATGAACATCGTACGCTTTCACCATCTCCTCATCCCCCCATCCCCCCATCCACCCTTACACCCCAACCCAACGACCATAAAACTAACCCCCAGACCCAGCTCTGGGAAACCCTCTTCGAAACCCACAACCTAACCATCGACATCGACAAGATGGCCACCGTCTGGCGTGAGTACCTACCCGTCCCCAAAATTTCAACCCTACAAAAAGTCCCCCCAACTAACGCAACGCAACCCAGCCAACGACGACGAAAAGCCCACCGCCCGCGCCATCAAAGAGCGTCTCGAGAAGTTCCGCCGCAACCTCAAGAACGGCGGGAGCACCATCACCTTCAGCATGGGTGGGAAGCGCGCGAATACCGAGTCGCCAGAGGCGAATCGGGTGAAGAAGCGGCGGGGTCCGGTCAAGAAGTATGCAGCGGGGAATGGGGAGACTGGGGGGGATGAGGGGGGTGCGCAGGGGGGTGATGAGATGGGGTTGAGCGTGAAGAAGGAGGAGGAGGGAGAGCTGGGCGGTGTCTTTGGTGGTGATGTTGTCTAGACTCTGGGTACCGGCCTATGCTATGGAGATATTCTCGTCGGTTGATGCGGAATTACGGGGATGCATGTGGGTGGGTGGATTGTTTTTCGGGGGTGCTGTGCCCAGGGGTACAGTACGTTTGGTTTACTCGATTTGAATCGAAGGCTAATATGAAATGGCAATGATGATTCCCACTTGAGGACATGGCGTAGATTCTTATTCTGGCTGTGTTGGTGCCCAGTTGTTGTGCTGTATGCGGCCCTGGCTGGCTGAGTTCTCGGGAGGATCCCGAAGATAGAGAAGTTTCTACTCGTGGGTGTTAAGCTACGGAAGAACTATGGAAACACCAATTCGAACCGCGGGTCTATCTGCATGCTGAATTCCAACATAATGTGCCTTAAGCCCATTCGCAATCAAAAGACACTCTGGTAGGGGAAGTTACCAGTGTCAAGATATAAGATCGACGTCGAAGGCAAAAAGACAAAAGTTAAGTGCATCATCCGTGAATCGAACACGGGCCTCATCGATGGCAACGATGAATTCTACCACTAGACCAATGATGCTGGTTCTTCTGGTCTTGGCATGGGTAGTAACATATGAAAATCAACAAAGCAAAGCCGCCCAAGACAGCAACAACAAAGAACTACTACCTAGTAGGACACTATCAGCCCTCGTTCCATGGTTCATTGATGACTACTATGTAACAGAAATACTTGTATTACTTCTGAAGCTCCAGCTCTACTACAGCTACAGCTACAGCTACACTCCTACCCCACTCCAGAAACCTGCTCACAAGAAATGCGAAGGAGTGTCATTGCATATATATCTAGTCGCTGCGCATGCCGCTCGTCATTACCAAAACACGAAATCAAACAGTGCATCTCCCCCGTCTGGCCAGACAAAAAGCAAACAAAATGACAGTCATGCAAAGCAGTCCGAAAGATTCATCATCTGTCTAGGATGACCCCCAAGCCCCTCGACCCCTCAACCCCAGCCCCGCTCCACTTGTCATTCCCCCATTCAATAACTCAAGCCCAGCAAGTGATGGTGGCACCGCTCAAGTCAACAGGAGTCGCAGCGTTCGGGTTGCCATCGAGATCGGCAAAGGTGCGCTGGGAGTTGAGGTAGGCGATGCTTCTGCCGCCGTTGACGATGTTGCAGCTCGACCACTGCGCGAAGTTGGTCAGCTGGGCCGACGAGGCCAGGACCTTGCCGCTGGAGCCGACCGAGGTGCCGCCGTAGAGGGTCTGGATGCTGCGGGTGACGCCGTCGCCGGGGATGGGCACGCCGGCGTTGGCTCCGCTCTGGTCGTTGGCGAGGGAGACGGTGACGCTGTTCACCCGGGCTTCAATGTCCACCGGGGCAGGGGCGGCCGAGACGGCGGCGATGAGGATGGAGGCAATGATGGTGGTGAAGGACTTCATTTTGAATGGAGTGGTTGGTGGATTTCCGAAGATGTCAAAGAGTAGAAGAGTGGAAGAGTGAAAGAGAGAGTTCTTTGGTGAAGACTGGATCTGATGGCTTGTGAGGATGTTGATGTTGATGAAGCTGTATCTCGACGAGCAGACACGACCAATTTATACCTTTCGTCGTCCCTGTATCTCAACACTCGATCATCAACATTGGTACAGATCTTCAACCAGATCTGTCCAGCCTTCACCGTCAATCCTAATCGCATGAGGCTTCCCCCTCCCCAGCCACCACTTCGTAATCTAAAAACAGTGTCCCAGACTTCAGCATGTTGGTATACGAGCACACGGATGCTGTTGATGGTACACCGCAGGGCACAGCCGATGCCACGATCGAGTCGTCCCCCGGCTCGCACAACAGCAGTTCATGCCCGCGTGGATCCGGCTGGCCATGTTTCGTGGTACAGGAGCAATGCACGCGACCCCGGGTTGGTTGCCCATTTCTTAACGATACACGTGACCGTGGGATGTCGGTGGCCTGACATCACAACCCAGCCCTCGATCCAAGACATCCGACTACTCTGCGGAGATCTGCAGGGTGCCGTGAAAGAGACCCATCAGCCAACCCAACTAAGGTGTGGTAGGGGACCCGGGGAGATCGGAAAATGAGGTGACAGACATGGGAAGCCTTGCGGATGCGGGGAGACCTTAGCAACAGAGTTAATACCGAAATAGTACCTCTGAGTGGCTCAGTGACTGTCCGTACCGAGTTAGTATGGTTGAAGTATTGAAATGTAGTGAGAAGTAGTGAATGAACTGCACCGCCTGCAGGTCTTGAAGTTACCCGCACTGAACCCCGGAAGGGAACCCAATCACTGAGTCCCGGCCAAGCCCGCATTCTCGTATTGCCTGCACTCCATGGATTCAGCTCGGCAGATAAAAATAACCCCATCGCTTGAGTGACCCTCGTATGAAACCTGTCTTACACCCTGCCTGCCTGCCTGACTGCTGGCCTGGACTCGAGGCTGAAAGAGGCGGTGACGTGAGCAAAGAAAAGCGGTCGCTTTGTCCGCCCTAATTCACTGCCCTGGATACCATGTCTCAGAACTCGATGATCTGGCAGCAACAAACACACGAGGTTGCAGAAGAGCAGTCGTATTTTCCACGATCATGCTGGGAGAGGGAAAATAGGCTCCCATGCATTAGGGTCGATGGGTGCATATTTCACCCACACCCGCTATTTCCGATCTGTGGGGAAACCTTATGAGGTTACCATTACTCAACTCTCACCACACCACAACATTACAAACAGGCCATAGCTCACAGAATTGGACGCATCCCAACAGGAACAATGGATTCGTAGCAAACGGGCACGGTTGCATGGAATCACGAGGCCCTGCGAAAAACTATCGAGTAGACTATTGAAGCCGGAACGAGAGATTTGTCTGACTTGTGCTTGGCGGACTGTCTCGCAAGTGCTGGTCCAGGAGACCTGTGTCGAGTACTTTCCCGCCTGAGGCTGTCGGAAATCGTGTAGCCGGCACCCCCTTATGCAGACTCAAAGCTGACCTTGACAAGTCATACTCGTACAGGCAAACTAACTCCCTGCTCATACACTCTCCATTTCTGTAGCCCGGACTTCTTTTTCATCTTCCAGGACAGCAAGGCGCGTTGTCTGAGGAATCTCATATGCTGGATAGACTATTAGTGACCAGACCGTCTGTGCTAAGACATTTGACTCACATCTGAATTTGCGCGCTGGAACTCCATTTTCGAACATCACTTGGATGTCCTCCAGGGATCGCCCGGCCGTCTCCGGCAAGAAAAAGTAAATCCACACTGCTGCGCCAAACATCAGGCCACCGTAGATGAAACCCACCCGGGCGCTGAGATTGGCTCCATCCGCATTGAACAAGTACGGAAAGGTGAACGTGACTACCCAGCTGAAGAACCAGTTGGTACCAGTCGAGGTGGCCATGAGTTTGCTGCGGTTGGGGCCGGTCGAGATCTCCGACGTGACCACCCACACGGCGGGTCCCAGGGCAAGATTGAACACGACCATGAAGATGTAGACCATTGCTACGATGACTCGGTCTAAGCTCATGGTCTTGTCCGTGGCCGTTCCCGCCCCACCGACGACGAACAAGACCACACACACCAAAGAGCAGGAAACAAGCAGCATCACCCGTCGACCGAAGCGCTCAACACAGTACTGATTCAGCCAGACCGCAGGCATCGGCGTAAGGTACAGGCCCATCTGAATGAGGAAAGAGTTGGTAATCCCAATTTGCGAAAAGAAGACAATCCCGTAGCTGGTTATAAAGTTGATGCCTGAGGCCTGTTGAAATGCTACAACACCCAGAGTTAGCAAATTGGAATCAAAAGTAGTGAACAAGACTTGTGGAGACGTTGCTCACCCTGAATGGAGCATCCTAGATAGGTCTTCCGTCCATCTACCTTCCACTTGAACAGGTCTCCCCAAGAACTATCGTTTCGCTGCTCTTCCTCAACCATACTTGTGATATATACTATCTCGCTCTCGATAAAGTCCGGCCGATCACCGTACAGTCGTCGAAGGGCTGCTCGGGCTTGCTCCGTCCTCCCCTTCGATAAGAGCCAGCGAGGGGACTCGGGGCAAAACAGTATGAGGCCGGGAACTAGAATGACTGGGAAGACAAGCTGAACTGCCATCGGAATCCGATAGGAACCACTATCTGTTCGATCCTTAGTAGCATAGTCCACAATCACACCGAACAACAATCCAAGCCCAACATCAAACTGGTATACGGAGACCAATGCTCCACGAAAGCGGGTAGGTGCACAATCGGCAACGTACAAGGGGACCAGGCATGAAATCAGTCCCACCGCGTAGCCTGTCAATTTTTAGCTTTGGAATGTCATATGCGACAGCCTGGGTATGTGTATGCTGCTCAATGCTGCCTAGGGGTTTAGAACGTACCCATCAACAGCCTTCCAACGATCAACAAGGCGAGGTTATCAGCAGCGACCTGGAAGATCACACCGGCAGTAACAAAGGCACTAGACACAAAGAGCCCTCCTCGACGTCCAATGCGATCGTCTACCAGGTAGGAGGAGACAGCGCCGACAAGCTCCCCGACGTTAATGATGCTAGTGGTAAGTGACTGAATGCTGGAACTGAGGACATAGCCACCGGTCGCGCTGTCGTAGTGTCCATAAGCTTTGATGAAGGGATCCATATCGAGGATACCTATTTGTCACAGCATCATTAGCTCAGCCAACAGACGGGACCATGATGCTGAATCGTGAAGGTGTATCTCTTCTGAGGTGAGACGTCCTGACTACCTACCAGAATAGTAGGAAGAGTCGAATCCAAACTGAAAAGCAGCAATCGTGATGAACAAGCTGATTGCGATTGCCCTCCATTCTCCCCGGATTCCAAGCATATCAAGAACGTGAGTCATCTTCTTCGCAGAAATTCTTGGGCACAGGCAAGGAGGCAAGTATTAGCACATTCCACGAGGACGATCGACGGAAAGATTCTGGGGGGCCCCGAGCATGTTTTGAGGTTTTATAGTCCACGAAACGAAAATCATCTAGCAGATCCGGGTCTGTGAAATCCGGGGTTTCCCACGGGGTAACGAAGACGTCCGAAAACTGGGGGGAGCCAGACCCGGCTGCTGATAAAAAGCCGATTGCCAAGGACAAAATAGGCCGACTAGAGTTTGGCAGCCGTGGAGTTCGCGCCATCAGATTGGCCGCATGCCTGGTAGAAGCCTCCACCCGGTGCATTGGGCCCGCGTGGCTCGAGTTCTCGTGATTCGTGCGAGATCCACCTCGGCCCGCTCGCTCAAAACTGAGGTATAAGAGATTAGCCGCGCCGAATCGTGAAAGAGACCGAACTGTCGGCCTACTCTGCCTGCTTTTGAGAGCATCAGACTTCTGCCTAAGCTGGTCGCCATTTCCGCCTTCCTCATAATGACCGTCTCCCTTGTCGTCACCCTCCCGACTCATACCATCCCCTCCTATGAGCAACGAGTTCTGGGGAAACCATCGTCCATACCGGGAGTCGAAGAGTTCCGAGGTATCCCTTATGGAAGTGTCCCAGCAAGGTGGCAGCATGCTCAACTCCGTGATCGATTGCCACATGATGCCTTTGACGCCACACACAATGGGTGCGTGGTTCTCCTGTCCAGTCCGTGCCAGAGCACGAATAACCATAATTCTCCCACAGTCCCCGCTGCCCACAACCGCAAGAGCCTAACAATAGTGACTTCTATCAATCGCATCTCGAGTTTCCACAAGATGTGAAAGAGTCCGAGTTCGACTGCCTGAACCTGTTCATCACGAGACCGAGTCCGAACGTTCTTGCTGCTGCCGGCTTCGAGTCCGACAGTCCAGGGTTGCCGGTCTATGTATACATCCATGGAGGAGCATATGGTTTCGGCGCGGGGACAGATCCTATGTGGGGTCAGAGTGACAAGTTCCATGTTCAAAGACCAAGGCTGACTAGTACCTTAGATCCTGCCCGTCTTGTTAGAAAGTCCGTCTCGATGGGCACTCCCATCATCGTCGTGACTATCAATTACCGACTCAACATGTTCGGATTCGCCGCTTCCACTGAAATCATCGACACCCAACCGGAAGGGAAACGGGGTTGCAACTTTGGGCTTGGGGACCAAAGAGTTGCCCTCGAGTGGGTGCAGCGGAACATCAGGGCATTCGGAGGTGACGCAGACCGAGTCACGGTCGGTGGCCAGTCGGCAGGCGGAAGCTCATCTCATGCCCATGTCCTCGAAGCGGTGTTGGGCAAGCGGAAGCCGCTGTGCCAGCAGGGAATCATCCAGTCTGGAGCCGTGGGAGTGCTTGGCCCAATCACGATGGGTGATGCAAACGCTCGATGGGCCACTTTTTGTGAGCAGGTGGGCGCGACCAACGAAAGCACAATCTCACGTATGACTTTCATGCGGAATGTATCGGCAGATGATGTTCTACGTGCGAATGCTGCGTTGGGCTGGTTTGTTTTCCCATTGGTTATGGATGAGTTGACCATTTCCCAAAGACCGAACGGACGTTGGAATGTGCACCTCGGCCAAAGCGGAACAAAGAAAGCTCCAAATGGTACTGCGAGCCACCCCAGAGAAACCATATCTGTTTTAGTAGGGGATACAGATCTCGAGGTCAGTCGTTACAATATAGATTCCGATCATGCAACGTACTAACACAATGAGCGCACAGGGTACACTCCATCATTCATCAGTCAGCCAACTTGAGAGCTTCGAACAGATATGCGATCGGTCGGCTGCCGCCAAGTTGTCTGAAAAATTCTGCAATGCCTTTTTTGCAGCGTACCGTCTGCGTCCAGGTATGAGCAAGGATAGCCTGCACGAACAGGTCTATCGCTTCTTATCGGACATACAGTTCGAGTATCCTGTTCAATGTTGCAAGGAGGAGCTGATGGATTGGGAGAATCCAGGCTACAGCGGCCAGGGTGAAGAACCGTCCCCCCGACCAACCCGGGTACAATCATTCCGCATGGCGGTCGGCAATCCGTTCCCAGGATTGAATCATGGCAAAGCCCACCACTGTGTAGATCTCATCTATATCTACGACTGCTTCGACGAAGCATTGCGTAAAGCGGATAAGTTGCTATCGCCCGGCACAGTACCTAATGCCAGCCTAGTCGATCGTGTTCAGACTGACTGGGTCAATTTTATCACTGGCTCGCGGTCAGCCAACTATGAACCAGGTTTGGCGACCGTGTACCAGCCGGACCGAACTGCAATCACAGTTGACATGGCACTAGACGAGGTCTGGGTGGACAGAAAGTCGCGATTAAGCCTCGTCGATAAATACCCGCAGGAGGCTAGGCAAATTGCCAACATCCTGAGTGGTGGAGGACATCTTTTCTAAACAAGGACGGTATATTCTAGACGGGCGCATCAGGATCGTGTCATGAAGGACTGGTTCCCAGAAAGCGGCAAACTTTGGGTGTGGGTCGTTTAAATCAATGTACACGGTCCAAGTGAAGCGTTTCCCACACTGAAGTTTAGACCATGGGCTATCCTAGCGCCCTCAACGTAGAGCAATCGAGTTGTCCCAAGTCGTTGTCTGTTCAAGGCTTTGTATGTGCCCATAGCCCCGTAAAGCCCGGAGTCCAGCGATACCGAAGCATTTCTGGATCTAGATGGCTTTCTACTTCTTCGAGTGCCGAAGTACGGTCATGGTAAGTATGACCTTGATCCTGGGAAGATCGTTTCATGTTGTGGCTAAGTGCTTTGCGAAGCAGTTCAGCAAAGGTTCGCTGGTAATCCATGTTTGTGGCTAGCACAAATTTGTCCAAAACCTGAAGATTGATCGCGCAATTGCGCAAAATCAGGCTGTCAGATTGTTGGCCTAGTTTCTGGGCCAGGATCAGGAAGATGAAGGAGGATTGTAGGAAGTATGTGCCGAAGTAGCGATACATAAAGCTTAGTCGAGGATCAATCCGGAGGATGTGACGTGCAACCTAAGTGGCCAATCAGTTTGTATGGCGGTGATGAGGACATGTTAATCTGCCAAGGATGGGACGTACGTTTGCGCACGCGACAGCGTGTTCGCCAGCTTTGAGGAAGTCGGGAGATGCCTGCCATTCAAGATCATGATACATGCGAACCACATCCATGCGACCGTGGAGCAGCACAAACATGCAGTGGTACATGTGCAAGCCATAATATGCGACAGCTGGGTTACTACCTCCCGGCAGCAGCTCGCACTCAGGCTCTGCAATTCGACAGAAGTCAGGTTTAACTAGCGATTCAAAGGAATCAAACCACAGCTGCAAGTTCTGGATTATGGTTGTGCGGCTCGTCTCCAGCAGAGCTCTATTGGTGTTGAATGTTGGATGATCGTCGAGGAAGCGATACTCAAGAATGTCGCCTAAGATTCTGTGAACAATCAGCAATTGCTGCTGTAACGCTGCGCTTGTTAAGCTCGTTGCTGAATACCTCGATAGGGGCAAGAACGTCCCAAGCATATCTAGACTATGGACTTGATATCTCCATACCATACTCTGAGGGGGGCGGTTCTCCGATCGAGGCAACGGTGCCGGAAAGTCCCAAATCGCATCTGGGCACGGTGTGGGCAACGACGAGCATTCTTGATCAGTGAGACGTGGGCGCCCATTGAACGATAAAGCGGCATGCCGATCGATGATATAGGTGGCCCACCACAGCCTCTATACTGTCAGCACTAATCAGCTGATATGATGTGGAATGCATACCTTCTTCTTTCTTCCCTATCATCCTCATCCATACCCTGGTCATCCTTGTGTAGATCTAGCTTCTGCACGACGAAATTCAAAAATACCAGCCAATACTGAAGACCCGATTCGAGCGATTTTTCACTAGGAGCAATGGTAGTCAGCATGAACGCAGTCAGCGCATCGTCAAAAACATGGTTGGTGCCAGGAAATGTGCGTGGATAAAAGTGGCGGTTCAGTTGGTCGAAAAAGTATCTTCCTTGTGCCATCCGTCGTGTCGAATCTGCTCGCTTCTTTGCCGTCGGCATGAAACATGAAACACCTGACACGTGTCAGATGGAGTGCCGATTGCCAGTATTGATCAAGAGACTCAGGTACATACACAGAATTGACAGCAGCAGAGTTGGCGAAGTTGGTCGCGGGCTTTCCAGGTCCAGTAATCTGCTTCTTCGGATAAGACGTGTGTGGAACTCCTGATTTGGAGACTCGTAAGAATGTTCCAGCAGCCGCGATGCTTCGTATCGTGTAGGTTGGATGGTGGTGGATCTAGACCTGGGTATTAGAAGAGTCGTCGGTGCCGATGTCAAATGAGCGAGACTTACTCCGTCTCCTCTTTCTCGGGACTGAGAATTGAGAGGCCGTTCAAGCAGTCCAAGACGGGGTAGTCAGGAGCATGCCTCATCAATGTAGGAGATGGTCGTGAGCGGGTTGATTTCCTGCCACGCTTCTTGGGTAGTCGAGTGAAGGTGCATCTTATGGCGAGACCTGCTGGCGTCTCAGTGGGAGGCCGGCGGCATGTACCGGGCGGGGGAGTATACGAGTGCACCGAACACATCCCTGCGAGAGGGGGGTGCATTTGAGCTTGTGACCATGGCACTGGTCGCAGGCAATGTTCGCTCTGGTCTCCATTGAGATTCAGATTCAAAATGAACAATGGTGGACCTTCTTCTCTGTTAGGTGGAGGGTAATGTTCGTGGGGGAGGTGGTTGACTTGGTTAACTTGGAGCGAGCGTAGATCGTCAGCCAAATGGCAGAATGTGGAATTAACGGGCAGAAAACAGGCCCACCGCCTTGACCACCTCACCGCCTGTCCAGGCCCACCGTTTGCCGCCTAATTTGAGATTCTAGACCCTTTCCAGTTGCTTATCGCTTATCCCTCCCTTATCATCATTTCTCCCTCTTGTTCCTGTCTCGACTCGACCATCCATCAGTCATCCTCCAGAGCCTTTCCTCTTCCCCTCCATGATGAAAGAACTCCAGCGCTCGTCCATCTCCATCTCCCTTAAATTTGGATCACGCAGACTTGATTGATCAGTCCACTCGTCTTGTCACACGGCAGTTTCGCATGGTCGCACCGTGCAACTGAAAAAAGCACCACCGGCTTTGTGCGGCTCAGCCCACACTAGGCAGAGCTTATATTTGACTCGCAGAATCCCCTGACGGCAACAATATCTCTCTTTCTTTCCAAACCACCATCAGAATTCATCGCAATGCTCGTCGAGATTGTCACTCTAATAGTCATGTCGGTGGCCCTGCCACTATGGCAGTGGTATCAGCCTCTTTCCCACGCCTCTTCCTCCATACCATCTGCCCCATCCACCACCGACCCCATCTCACACCAACAAAAGGCCCAGCTCCACGAAGTCGCGGATCTGATGTCAGAGATCTATCAAACCCTCGTCGAAATGCGATACCTCGATCCAGCCAGCGTCCATACGGGACCACACAACCTCACAGCACTCGAACCTGAGTTTGAAGAGTTGCAGATCGACCCCGCCGTTCAATATCTCTACAGCATTCTGCCATACGTCGACACGGAAGCCGCTGGCAACCGTGGCTTCTTGCATGGCGGTGAATTCACCGACTTCCGCGACGTCGACCAGGTGGAACAAGGGCGTGATCCCTTCTACGGGTCGCCCAGTGATCCATTTTTCGAGGACGAAGACGGACCGTACATGCGCCCGTGGGTCACACCGCTCACCCAACTTGGAAATCACGGAAGTGTGATTGTCTACGATGCACGTCGTCACTTCATCTGGATAACTGATCAGGAGGGCTGGTCAACGACCGACTTGGCGCTACAAGAGGTTGAGGAGCGGGAACCCACGTCGGCGAACCGCAACAGCTTCGAGCATATTCCTCATCGCCCGGCCGGGGATGTGCTTCGGGATATTGTGCAGTGGTATTATGCACTCGATGAAGTTCCCAGCGGAGGGGATGGTTGGGATGAGTGGTCGGCGTTGGAAGAAGCACAGGTGCGTGGCTTGTACCGGAAGAACGGTTGGCCGGATGCTTTCGATGGGGAGGCGTTTGAGGTCGACCTCGTGAGGGCAATCGCGGCCTTTGTAGTGGAAAGCTTTGCGACTGAACCGCTTGACGGGCTGCAGCAATACAAGGATTCCATCGATGACGGCTATCGCTTCCTCGCGGAGGCGGAAGAGAAGCTGCGATTAGCTCGAACCCAAGAAGAAGAGTGGGATGCGCGCTGGCGCATGTTGCTCGCGGAAGGGCAATACCGGCGCGGCGAGACGTTCTTGGCGATGGCTGAACAGAACGCTAACAGAATGTGTCCGGGGAGCGTGTGCCTACAGCCGCAGGGTCGTCCGCTGTGGGAGGTGCAGTTCTTGCACGAAGAGGTCGAGCAGAAGAAGACGGAATTGGCGGAGGCGGAGCAAGAGTGGTCGGGTGGGTCTGGAAACCAGCGTGTCCTGGGCATTGATGTCGCGCAGTGGAATAAGGAACAACATCTTGCGAAACAGAAACTGGCCATTTACCAGAAAGCGCTCGAGGCAGCACGTCTGGACGCAGAGCGGCTGTGCCCCGGTCAGACTTTCCAATCGAATACTGGGCTGGAGAGGCTTCGATGGCCGTACGACTGGGATCGAGATATTCAGGCTGAGCACGATTTCACCGTTCAAGAGCTCGAAAGCGCAAGGAGTTTGTTGGCCCAAATCCCAGAGGAAGTAGAAAGTCTTCGATCCAAGGTTATGGATTACATTCGGAACACTGAAGCCTGGCTCGAGTACTCGGATTCGCAAGCGAACGAGGCGAGGGAATAGTTGCTCGTCTTACCGGTTGACTTGTTCACTATTTGCTTTGCTCTGACAACACTGACTCTTGTGTAGAGGCTTAGCTTTCGACTGCCATTGTGGTATCGTTTCATACTATTGCGATAATGATTTCATCGGATAATAATTTTCTTTTCAGCTTATCGATGTGGCAGCATGACGCGTAGATCTAAAATCAAAGAACAAACCCCGACAACACAGCATTTCACCAGTAATTGACCTAATGCGATGGTGCTTGATCTAACGCTCCTAGACACACAAAGCCAACTCTAAACAAACAGTGCCAATTCCAGCTCAGGCGCCATGAATCCCTAGCCAGCTCTCACATGACCTCCAGGCCAACAAACAAACCCAAACAAACACCTTAGAACTCCTCTCCATCCCTCAGCGCCCGCTCACAACCAATCCTACCACCTTTATCATCACCAACACACACCTCCCTCATAACGACACCCAGACACGGACTTATCCAAATTCCCAGCCTCGCACAACCACGCCATCACGGAAAGATACTCCTCCATCAAGCCCACCGTCTCCTCCCCACCAAAAGTCAGCGTGTTCATGATCACCTCCAGCTCCAGGATGTCATCCGGCATGAGGGTCGGCAGCCAGATAAGGCCGAGATCATAACCCCCACGGAAATCGACCATGCGGATCGGATCGGTCTCCTGCTCGGAGTATTGCTCCAGCCGCCAGTTGAAGACCTGTGTGAAGGCCGCCTGCTCGATGAACGTGGCGTCGTCCGTGCCGGCAGCCGCGTCCAGCTCGCGCAGTCGGCTCAACACCCGGCTGAAGGGGGCATGGGTGTACAGGCTTTGGACGTCCTGGTCCTCCGCGAGGCGGGTCAACAGCGACCGGACGGTTTCAGTGAGTTGTACCGCGACGCGCTCGACGAAGAACCCGATCATGGGACCGTCGATCTCCAGGGGGTTGGGGTGATGATGCTGGACCAGGGAGTCGTCGCTCTCTGCGCCAGGCCAGAAACGCCCCGACGCGGCGACGTTGAACACCGCTTCAGACACGCCGGTCCGGTGCGCGTTGAGTAACACGCATGCGGCTTTGCCGATCACGGGGACGGGGACGTTCGACGCGCGCCGCATCTCGGCCAGTCCGGGCAGGTGGATGTATTTCTTGGTCGAGCCGCTGATGAATGGGTCCTGGCCTTGGGCCCGGACCTCGTTCCAGGTCGACAATCGGGGCCAGGGAACGTCTTGCGCAGCCGAGACACCTTTCAGGCGCTTAACGTGGAAGTCCACGGCATTCTCTGCGGCTTGGCTGTAGATGTACTTCTGGTAGTCGCTGATGAACCTGCCGTAATGGCGGAAATCCATGCGCGGAAGACCATTGTTGGCCAGAAGGTCCTTGAAGTCCTGCAGCCACCGGAAGATCGTCACTGCATCGTAGATGCCATGGTGACAGTGCATAACCACTCCCGCGCGTGAAGACGCTCGGTCTTTGAAGATGGTGGCCTTCAGGAACGGGCCGGGCAACGCGACACACCCCTCCCAAGGGTTGTCGGCTTTGTATCCGGTTAAGGAGGAAATGTGGTCTACCTCGTGGCTGTGGCCGATGTGCAGCTTCATCCATCGTGAGGTAGGGCGCATGATAATCCATACCATTCGGTCCTGGTCGTATTGTGCGACCGTGCTGCGAAGAAGTGGATGTCGATGCAGCCACAGGTGAAGGATCGCCTCGAGATACTCAGCGCTCAGACCTGGAGCGGCAATCCAGGAGGTGCGGATCTTGAACGCACTGGGACTCAGTGTATCTTTCAGAAACCAGGTCTGAGTGTCGGTGACGTGCATTGTCTCTTCTACATCATCCCAGCCGAATCCGAGCGGACGAAGCGTCGACTCGCCGGCTTGCTGAACTCGTGCTGGGTCAAGATAGGTATGCTGAGCGCCGAGCGTGGAAGCATGAACGCTAACGACTGGTGTCTTCATGCTGGCTATGCTACGATCGGCGATGAGATGCGCTTGCTTCCGGATTGTGTCGTGCTCGATGAGATCTTTCCGGGTGACCCGCCCAAGCCGCTTTGTGGCAGTATGCAGGTATTGGATCATCATCATGCTGTCGGCGAAGGTGCGGATGGGAGCGTCGAGGTCGAGCTGCTCTGCCTTCATTCCGGTAATAGCCGCCCAGATGGCAACAATTTGGGCCACATAGTCGCCAGACTCTGAAACAACTGAGGCTTGCTGCTCCAGATACTCAACCACCAGGGTCTTTAGGTTGGGCTTCAAGACCTTGCCTGTCGTAGTGGTGGGATAGCGATCCTGCTTCAGATCATCCTCCAGCTCGATGATCATGGTGGGAGAAAACGAGCGCCCCAGCTCCTCTTGCACCTTGGCTTGCAGCGAGCTTGGGGACACATCGACGGACTTGTCTCGACGAATGACTGCCATCGGGACCTCACCCGCCACAGGATCAGGGATACCCACGACATAGGCTTCCTACAAACTAGTTCAGCATGAAGTTTCAGTCCAAGTTGCAGAATACGCACTCGAACGCCCGCAATCCTGGTCAAGCACTGCTCGATCTTAACAGGCGAGATGTTCTCACCACCGCGGATGATCAGATCCTTGTACCTGCCCAGCAGGTACACATTGCCATCCTGATCCATATACCCCTGATCACCGGTCGCAGACCAGTTCACGCCATCTTCCTGGTAACACGTACTGTTGTCCTCCGCACTTGCATCGAGATATCCTCCGAAGATCGGATAACCGCCCTGGTGCAACTCACCGAGCTGGCCTCGACGGATGGGAACCCGACTTTCCGGCGCACAGATTCGGACTCTGGCACCCGCTCGTGGAGGCCCTAGACATACCTCTCCCTGGATTCTCTTGTGAGATGCAGCCTCGTAGAAGTTCAATAGCGTGGCTACACCCTCTGTGGTTCCATATCCCGCGATAACTCGATCTGCACCAAGGGACAGACAGAGCTCGACGATACTGGGCGACAGCGACGCACCTCCGAGGACAATTTGGTATAGAGTCTCTAATGGCCCGCTTTCTGGCGTGAGCTGAGCAGCGATGGCCTGTACCATAGACGGAACGCAGGCTGTATGGACCTTTGCGCCGAGTCGAATTGCTTCCAAGGACGCAGCGGGATCGAAGGTCGGACTGGGGTAGACGACTGTTGCCCCGCTGAACCAGGTCCCCAGTGTCATCACGATCGCGAAAATGTGGAAGCTGGGCAAATGCCCGCAGAGGTGGTCGCCAGGCTCAATGTTCAGGGTGTTCACCACCATGAGGCCCGGTGTGGCAATGGAGAGCGTGGTATGCGGACAGCCTTTGGGGAGGGATGTTGTTCCACTTGTGAAGAGGATGAGAATGGTGTCATCTGTGTCCGTTGGTGGCGGAGGAAGTATTGACTCGTTTGGTGCGTTGGCCATTAGCTTCGGCAATGTTGTCCAACTTGCAGGAACGCTTTGCTCGTCTGTCGCCCAGGTGATACCCTTCAAAATAGGTTGGAAACCTCCCTCTTCTAGGGCCGCATCCAGAGGCTGGATCATGGACGATGCCGAGACGAAGACCGCGGCAGGTTCCAACTTCCGCAACAAATGAAGGGCATCTGCGCGCTGCCCGAGCATCCGAGGATCCAATGGAGCGAATTGGCAGCCCAGACGAGCGGCAGCCCAGAACAGAACGGCCCATTCAGCTTCATTGAGGAGGAAAGCTGCGATGCGACTGTTCTTGCCTATTCCCGCCTGCGCCAAAGAAGCCGCCAGGCGTACACTGCGGGCATGCAGCTCTGAGAATGTCCAACGCAGGGGCTGCGGTGATTCGGTGCCTGAAGGCCCCTGCTCCTCGCTCTGCCGTAGGGCTACCACGGCGTCATGGTTCGGGAAACGCTGCGCGGTCTGTTGCAGCAAGCCAAACAAGTGTCTGTCGGGCGGATGTTGTGAATCGTCTGCAGCCTCTGCCAAGAGATTTCCCGCCATGATGAGGCGAGTGTCGAGAGTTTCGATGAGTTTTCGCGAATATGAACTACCGAGAGGAAATGAAAACTAGAGCGTCAATTGAGTCCATTGCTCAGGTTTTAAATCCCCTACCGAGCACAACCCGGCTCCATCAGGTCAGTCGACAACACCATAATTGTCAATAATCCAATAATCCGCACATCCATACTACCGGTTCGTGGATGTCCCCCTCTCCATTCCACAATCATCGACCCCATAAAATACAAAGCTTTGTTTGGTTGGAACTGGCTCGTATCGCTGCCATGCGTCCCACTACACCCATAGTTGGAACCAGTAGTTTAGGTTTCAACTGCGGCGATCCGTGCCGATCGGGGTCGATCCCGCCTGCAGCCACAAGCGTCGAGAAATTCTTCGATCAAAAAGCTTCCTAAAGCCTATGCAGGAGGGCACAACACAGACCAGGTACTGGGGTGATGGTGCAGGCACTAATTCTGATAGTCACATAATAGTCAACTGTGAGTGGAGTGATATCGAAACTGGAATTTCATTTCCATGGGCGGGGCGCACCACTGACTACCTGTTACAGTTCGTGCTCTCATCCATGTAGTAAAGAACCACTACCTCCACGTGGGCTCACCAGGGGCTACTAGGTAGCGGATCAAGCCTACAAGATGGTGGCTGTGATCCCGACCTGCGACCATGGTTCTACTCGCTGTGCCGTGGCGAAGATTACGATCGGAGGCTAGAGAGTTTGACATGACGTGCTCTGATTTCCGGGATGGGACCGATCGAGAAATCGCCTTGATTGCTTTTGCACACTGAGTTCCTGTACCTCTGATTGGGCTTGGTATTTAGGGGGAGCAGGATTCGATCGTACCCTCAGGGGGTTCCTCCGCGACCAATCTCCCGCAGAGGTGCCCTCATACCTTGCGACCAATCGCATCAGGTAACAGGGACGAGTGGCAAGATTCTGATATGGCAACTAAGGGATGAAACCTGTATCGATAGTTCCTTGGGTGGTGGGACAACACATGATGCCCAATCGAGGGGCTCTTCCACATGCGATTTTCAGGGACGATCGTCATGGGCAAACCTAAAGACCAAGAGGGATGGATCTTTGGCCGCTCAGCTGCGAGGAAATGGATATATAGCCGACTCGTTCTTCAAAAAGGTGGTCTGTGGGATATCCAGCATTCGAATTTCCCCGCTCGAGACAGTGCTTGTTGCGAGTCTGGCGCAGTCAATATGTATCTCGACACACCTTTGCAGACGCCGCGCAAAGCGAAGATCTTGATGCTTCACGGTGAGTCTCTCATCTGCTCGGAATCGTGCAAGTCCGTGGAGGTGAACTGAGCAACAACAGGCACAGGACAATCCGCCCACACCTTCCAGAGCAAGATGCGGTATCTCCACGAGCCCATCGCGCGAGCCCTCGCCGCCGCCTCCATGCAGCATGAGAGCCTCTATCCCGGGGGCGTGGAGTTCTTCTATCTGGACGGCCCGATCCCTGCCTCCTCGATCGACGCCTGCGACGAAACCTACATGAAGCCCAACCGACTGCCCGACAGCTGGCTCTGGGGCTACGGCGACCCCGAGACCTCCGAGCTCAAGGGCCTCGAGCACACCTGGAAGCGGCTGGCGAATGTTCTCACGGAACATGGACCGTTCGTCGGCGTCATCGGCTTCTCCGCCGGGGCCGCATGGTCCGTCATCCTGACTGCCTTGCTGGAGCAAAACAGGAAGAACCCTTACTTCCAAGTGCGCTCGCCCCCTCTACCTGGTCATCTGGAATCTAGCCCTAACGGAGATTAGGTCAACCACCCGCCCATGCACTTCTGCATCGCCTTCTCGGCCTTCATGTTCGAGCACCGCACGTACGAGTGGATCTATGCGCGGCGGATCCAGACGCCCGTGCTGCACTTCATCGCCGCCCTCGACACCTGGGTCTCAGAGCGGCAGTCGCTGAAGCTGGTCGGGCGGTGCGCCAACGCGCAGGTGGAGTACTTCCAGGGGTCGCACTACATCCCCCGCGGACCGCGGATCAGGGAACTGGTGACCAAATTCATTCGGAGGACGGGCGGTGGGGTGGGCGAGGAGGACGGGGGTTGCATTGGCGTATAGCCATCGCAACAATGGTGGGTGCATCAGTGGCAGTGGGTACTGTACATATTTTCCCCATGACCCGCGGGGAATTGGGTCTTAACTCGGCGTTCTATTTCTAGCTTGGCGTTCGCATTACCCTGCTGGCGTTCTCGATCTGGCAAATTCATGTGGCTCACAGTTCAGCGAATCAAATTGACTAGGACATCCAAGCCTCGAGTCGGGGATCTTCTAACAGGGGGATGGTAGGAGATTGTAATCACCACGCGTATGACGCGCTTTCCGCTGGAGCTCTGCGAGTCAGATCTACCTGCCGGATTTCCGATCCACTCCGGCAGCTTTCAATAACCAGGAACCGCGAGTTTAGCTCTCGAATTAACTCTGTGGGAGCCTATCGGTGGATCCACTGGGGAATCGTAGCAGAAGAACGCAGGGAATCTGCGCTTCAGACCCATCCACAAGCACTAATTCCGGCTGATCCACGATTGCGAAACTCACAGCTAGACCGAACTATATTTCCTTCAAGGCAAAGCACAACCCCTTGGAGACATGTTGTTCCAAGGTTATGTGCTGTCGACCGGCTTTTGGCAGAGAGGCTAATTAGGGCAGGGATCGTCCCACCCGGCGGGCGGTATCGGGCTTTGTTTGGTATCGGTGGGTGCGTTCTATCTACAGTCTGGACTGCCACCACTATATAAAAGAGACATGACGAGGTAATAAGAGAGATGTTGAGCATTTCCTAGCTAGCTTGCAGCTGTGCATGAACCCAGTTATACACCGCAAGGGTATCTGCAGCAAGCAGAGAGCATCGCTGCATGGGTAGACACCCGCCGATCAGCGGGGCGGGCGATCCACTCCGCTCGCTGTGAGATCGACACTCCATGGCCGCCATCGAGATTGCCATCGTCGGGGAGTCTCGGGAGGTGGCCGGGATGAATGGGTGACGGAACGCGGTTGCGGGCCGATTCGTCGTGTAAATGGCCTGTTTACATGGTTTTCATGGTGCTCGCGGAGATAGGGGAGGCTGCCGCATTGCGTCACTTGTGGACTTTGTGTCTTCGGGGTCTTGTGCGTGAGTAGGTTCAGGGAGTGCAGGATTGGATGAGATCATCTTGAATATGCATGTGTATTGGTGTTTTGCTACATGGTGGGATGCAAGCAGCTGATGGCCAAGGATGGTCCATGAGACCAACGCAAAGGTTTATTTTTTGCGCTCAGGCACTACATTTATGAAATCTACCAATTAAACTCATGCATATAAACGTGAAAACGGCTGAGTCAGTCTACATAAGAAAAGCATTATACAAGCAAAGAGACCTCCTTGGGGAAGAATAATTGAAGTGAGACAATGCTTGCTGTAACAGAAACATACAAGCGATGCGAACGTGAGCATGGAGGGAGGACAAAAACGTTTATGCGGTCATTGACTATAGAAAAATGCCAAGAGTAACAACCAGCATCATTGGTCTAGTGGTAGAATTCATCGTTGCCATCGATGAGGCCCGTGTTCGATTCACGGATGATGCACTTACTTTTGGTTTTTTTGATCTTCTCCGTTATAAACATCAAGTGTTATAAACAT
Organism: Aspergillus aculeatinus CBS 121060; assembly: GCF_003184765.1. Taxonomy (NCBI): domain Eukaryota; kingdom Fungi; phylum Ascomycota; class Eurotiomycetes; order Eurotiales; family Aspergillaceae; genus Aspergillus; species Aspergillus aculeatinus. Next base: position 129,051 of record NW_020291535.1, on the reverse strand, counting down.
GGAACAAATCCAAGATACGTACCCGTACTATAAATGCACAAGAGACGTTGCGGCGGGGCGCGAAATACCATTATCGCAGCTTCAGTCAACACACCTTACTGTAAATTCAGGTCACCATCACCTCCCTTTCCCACCACCCCAAATCAGCACAGCCAGTCTACACTCCCCACGCAACTCATACAACTCCCCTTCCCCATCTGTAAGTCCCTTTCCTCTCCCCGCAAGGAAAAACCAGCTAACCCCCCTCCGCCCCCCGCACCATCTCCGCACTCGGCGCCTTCACCTCCACCTCCCCGAACTCCCTAGTATCCGGCAACTCCAACCTCACCTCCCGCAGAACGGCGACCTCCAACCCCCTCCCCTCCCCCTCCCCCTCGCTATCCTCATCGTGGTCCACCGCGACCTCGAAATCCAACACATGTCCGCCATTCTCCCCGTCCTCGGACAAAAAATGCAGATGGAATCCGGGCACCCCGATCCCCACCGTATACGCGGGGGACCAGAAGCCGAACAGCGTTCCTCTCGAGCGGCCGTGGTTGGTTACTTTTTGTCGTGCGGCGCAGTCGGCGAGGGTTTCTTGCGGGGAGCCGCGCCGGGGGATGATGCGGGTGGTGAGCGAGGCGAAGGTGGTGGTCAGGCGGAGGGAGAGGAAGGTGTTTTTGTTGGTGTCGAGGAGCGGGGTGAGCAGGGCGGAGAGGCTTTTGAGGGTGATCTTCTCCGAGGTGGTGGTTGTCGGGAGTGGAAGGGTGTGCGTCGGTTGGAAGGTGGTGAGCATGGCGAAGGGGATGGTGGCGGTGGGGTTTAGGCGGCGCACGGTGTTTGTGGTGGAGGGGAAGTGGTAGGCGCGTGAGTCGATGACTATAATCTCCCCGTCCAGGTCGGAGAAGGTGCCTATACCGTACGTGCCTCGTTCGAGGAGGGTGGAGGCGTCGAGGCCCTCGGTGCAGATGCCGGAGAGGAGGGCGCTGATGGTGCTGTATCGGTACAGAGTGTTGGTGTTGGCCATGGTGGTGAGTATGGGAGGGTTATGTGGGTGTTTGGAATGGAAGTGTTGAGTGATGGTGGATGTGAGAGTTGAAATTTGGCAGCTGCTATACGCCACCCCTAAGGATGTGTGTATGATAAACAGGGTGAGTTGGTGCTTGTGCTGGATGATGATTAGGGCTGCCGAGTTGGGTGATCTGCAGGTACCGCTGTACCACCAGGAAATGCAGGTCGCTCCGCATCGGGACTCTCCAATCCCTGGAACGTCCTTGCGGATCTCCTACTTCAGAAGTCGCATTCCTATATACGTATGATCATACTCGAAAGCGTATCGGCTGAGTGTTGTTAGGTTGCTGCAGCTGGGAAAAAAGTCCCCGATCCAACCCCGCAATAGATCAGATGAAGCGACATGAGCGTGTCGGACTAGTTTTTCAGCAGCCGATGGCCATTTCCAAGGCAATTTCGCTCGTGACCACCGCAGTCTCACCCTACTTTTGCATATCTTTATCGTTGACGGTCCTTTATACTTGTCAGTGGATCCTGGGTGGCGAGTTGACCTGCCTAGTAGAACTTACCTCGTTAGAGATACTTGTTTGCTTTGACTTCGGCAGGCTGAAGCCAGGATTCTGTAGACCCATCCGCCCAAACTCACCATGATTCTGATGTAAGGCCTCTCGGCCCTTCTAAAATAGGTAGTAGTAACGGGGCCACGTAGGCAGTGGCGAGAACCGACAACCTTAATGCCCGAACCGAGTAAACTCTTCATGCCGTCATTTATCTTGTGTTAACGGACACACGGACACACGACCGCCGAGAATATTCGCCGAACGACACATTCCCACCCATCGAGCCTGCGGATATAAGATGGCAGCAGGCTCGCTGGTCTATACGAAGCCCCATGCAACCGAAACCAGCCTTGGAGCCTCGCATTATGACTCGCAACGAAGAAACTCAGCTGACTGGCGGTGAGTAAATCTGCGAAGAGCTCGCCCGCCGTGGGGTCAAACACGCATGTAAGTACTATTCATTCCCCGTTCCGGCGGTGTTCTAAACGGAGGGATGACGTACTGATAAACAGCGCAGTTGGCATCACCGGCGGTGCGGCCTTAGACATCTTTGACCCCCTGCACTCCGATCCGCCCTTCACCTTTATCCTGGCCCACCACGAGCAAGGCGCCGGCCACATGGCCGAGGGGTACGCCCGCGCCTCGGGAAAGCCAGGCGTAGTGATGGTGACCTCCGGGCCGGGGACCTCCAACCTGGCCACCCCACTCCTGAACGCGCTCCTCGACGGGGTGCCCTTGATTGCCATCTGCGGGCAGGTGCCGACCGTCGTGCAGGGCACGGATGCCTTCCAGGAAATCGACAGCCTAGGATTGGGAAAGACCTGCACGAAGTGGTGCGGGATGCCGCGTGGTCCTGAAGAGCTACCGGAGTATCTTGCCCGAGCGTTCGAGGAAGCCACCGGAGGAAGACCGGGGCCGGTCCTGCTGGCTATTCCTAAGGATGTGTCTGGTGCACACTTCCGTCCCGAGCAGGTGCAGAATGGCGACAGGACCGTTGACAAGTGCTCTTCCTCCGTTCTTGAACAGCCAGAAGAAGGTACTCTAGACGAAGTCGCAAACTTGATTAACAAGGCCAGCAAGCCGGTCATTGTCGCAGGCCACGGGCTCCTTGGCTCCCACCCTGGACCGGAGCTGCTCAACCAACTCATAGATAGCATTGCCATGCCCGTGACGACCACCTTCCTAGGCCTAGGCGCCTTCGACGAACTTCAGCCCCTAGCGCTAGGCATGCTGGGCACGTACGGCACCGTACCCGCCGACCTAGCGGTGCAGAACGCCGATCTGGTCCGCGTGATTGGGGCGCGCCTCGACGAGCGGGCCGTCGGGAACGCCGACGGGTTTGCGCCTGCTGCGCGGGACGCCGCGACCAAAGGAACAGGCGGGATCGTGCATTTTGATATCTGTCCCGAGCAGATCGGCAAGGTTGTGCGTCCTACTGTCTCTGTGGTGGGAGATTTGAGGACGACGTTGCCTTCACTCCTGGAGAAGGTTACGCCGGTGGACGCAGAGGTGAGGAATAAGTGGTTAGCCACGGTGCAGGACTGGAAGCAGCGTTTTCCGCTGGAGTATCAGCCTCTTACGCCTGGGGAGAAGCAGGGGCTGCTGCCGCAGGAGGTGATTATGCAGTTGGAAGCATGCACCCGCCACCGCAAGGAGGAGATCCTGCTCACGACCGGAGTCGGGCAGCATCAGATGTGGACGGCGCGATACTTTCGTTCTCGGGTGCCCAAAGCGGTGATCGGCTCGGGGGGGCTGGGAACGATGGGCTTCGGGTTGCCAGCTGCCGTTGGGGTGAAGCTGGCGCGGCCGGACTGTACGGTGGTCGACGTCGACGGGGATGCGTCGTTCTGTATGACCCCGCAGGGGATCCTGACGGCTGTGCAGCACGGGGTCGATGTGAAGGTGCTGCTGCTCCGGAATGAGGAGCAGGGGATGGTGCAGGAGTTGCAACGGGGGATCTTTGAGGGCCGGATCACGCAGGTCGACCAGCGCAATCCGGACTTCGTGCGGTTGGCGGAGAGTATGGGGGCGCAGGCAAGACGTTGTGCGCGTCACGAGGAGTTGAGGGATGCGGTGGACTGGTTGCTGGAGGAGAAGGGCGTGGCGTTGTTGGAGGTGGTGGTGGAGGGGAGGTTACCCATGGTGCCCAAGGTGGCAGGCGGGAAGGCGTTGGATGGGATCTTGGATGGGTTGGAGAAGAAGGGGGATGGGAGTTAGTTGGGAGATGAATAGCTCCTCACCTATTTGATGATAGTTACGTGGTTTTGTGGTTGTTCTTAGGGCTCCATCGTTATGCTCCGCTTCTACCCTCCCTGACCAGCCAAATGCAACCCCGTAAAATAACTTAGATATTGCTAGAAAACCACCATTTCTAGATGGTCTTAAGGAGCCTCAACTAGGAACATGCTCTTTATACGTATATCTAGTAATCGAAGCCATGGTTTTGATGTTTGGACCTTTAGTCACACAGTAACTCGTGAAAAGCTGCATACTACTTTAGCTGGCTAGGCAGGGCAAATATTCATCTACCCGCTTTGCCAGCTACATTTGGTGACTGTCACAATACAAGGAGATATTCTTCTAAGTCTGAAATTTCGAGCTCACTGCTTACTGTGACTGTTGAATTTCCAGTGGGTATAGGTTCTTTCACCAAGTTATACATAGGAGTCAATCTGGCCAGGGAGGTCCACATTTTCCACATAAGCACGCTATACATACATAAGAATAGTAAGCAGCAGTGGCGTCCTGCACAACCCCCTTTCCGTCCCAAACAAAACACGCTCAAACACGAAACAAAAGTGGAGCCAAACTCCACCCCGCGCCCGACACTCCGCCACCTGAAACCGAGCTGACTTGGCTGTTGTGCACTCTGTACTCCGTAGATTGTCGCGAATCTAACCAACACCTGTCAATCGACATTTGTTCTTCTCAGTTTTGGTGAGGAGAGATTGACTCGGAAGCCACCCACGGTCATGTGACCGAGCCAAGCACCAAGGCAAATGAGGCTGGCTTACTAAATGATGACTAACTTATCTCTAATTAATGTTTCCCCAACACATCTTGTACAGCGACACCCTGAACAACAACAATCATTTCCACCTCCCTTCTTCATTTGTTCATCCCACCAAGTATTTTGCTATTTCCAATATAGTCAGATAATAGTACTCAAAACTATGATGCCGATATCATGATTCGCAAATTTAGGTCTCGTTTAACTCGGCAAGGGATGCCCTTGCCTTCGAACAGTTCTTCGAGTACAAAAGCAAGCCGAAGCCGGCCACTCCACACAGATTGGAACACTAACCCCGAATTTTTCCGATATACGAGAGGCCGCTTCATCGTAAACGAAGCTCATGAGATGGCTATCCGACATGTCCCTTTCAACATGAATGAATTGGCCAAGCGTGCGGCCGAGTCCGTTGGCTCGACGCCCACCGAATGCGCCCGGGTCGAAAAGTTCCCCGACGGGATGTTCAACAAGGCGTTTCTGTTCACCATGCAAGATGGTACGCAAGTGGTGGGAAAGATTCCTAACCCTAACGCGGGGCGGGCTCATCATACCACCGCCAGTGAAGTGGCCACCATGGATTTTGTCCGAAATCATCTAGAGACCCCGGTACCCAGAGTGCTGGATTGGAGCTCCAAAGCAAACGAGAATCCCGTGGGCGCGGAATACATCCTAATGGAGATGGTTACAGGCGTCTAACTTAAGAAGATCTGGCCCAGTTTAGACATCAGGGACAGATTTGAAGTCGCAAAGTCAACCTCCAAGTATCAAAGGGCCTGGATGTCCGCATCATTCACCCAATATGGAAGTTTATACTAATCGTCCGATCTGGATTCTCCCGATACGTGCGTGCTCACCAAAGAGGATGGATCTTAGAGCACAGGGCATCGCTTTGCTGTCGGTCCATCCACAGGTCGAGAGTTTCTGGATGATGGACGGGCCGCATTGGAATTCGACCGAGGCCCATTTGAGACGCTCGACCCAACCCTTTTGAGATAACTTGCTCATGTTCGTTCCAGGGAACAGTGTTGAACAATACAAGTTAGCAGTTGGACATCGCGAGATCGCCTGTGTACAGAACATGGCTCAGCTACCCCAACCGCCTCTGGCCCTCTATGGTCCCGGCACATATCGCCCTTCTCGTGCGAAAAAGATTGCCGCTCTCTACCTGCGTGTAGTCAAGTATCTTTTACCTTTGGACAACTCGATATCGTCTGCTTTCTTGTGGCATCCCGACCTCCACAGTGAGAATATCTTTGTACACCCTGAACGGCCATCAGAGGTAACGGCGATTATCGATTGGCAGGTCGAGTGAGATCCTGCCACTGTTCGATCATGCCCGTCAGCCGTACTTTCTTGATTATGATGGTCCGTCTGTGACCGGTTTGGATCCGCCCACCTTCCCGGAGAACTTTGATCAACTTGATCCAGCAGAGCAAGCGGCAGCCAAGCGTTTGTACCTGAACATGTCGCTCACTGCGTTGCATCGACGGTTCACGTGTGCGAAGAACGAACGACTATTCCGAGCCATGGAGTTCCGACAGACCCCCAGTTTCGAGATGATGTTGTTGGCTCAGAATATCCTTGTCGACGGAGAGGCGCTTTATCAAGCTAGGATGCTGGAGTTAGAAGAGGAATGGCCAACTCTGCCGGGCGTCCAGGCTGCTGGAAACCCACCGCTCCCGTTCCAGTTTTCCGCAGGCGAGGCTCGTTCAATTGAGGAAGACTGTCGCTGGCGCAGTGAATGCCATGGAGTTAATGCGGAGTTTGAGACAATCGATGGGTGAGTTGTGGCCTGAGAAAGGGGTCGTCGCACCGGGCCAGTATGATCAGGTGAAAACGCTTCTGAACCAAGCCAAGGCCGAGATCGTGGGTCCACTCGCCCTCTCCGAAGAGGACAGAATTGCATGGGAAGAGTCATGGCCGTATCATGGATAAACTACCAAGGGGTACCCGCCCATCAGGCAAAGCCCGTCGATGCTGGGACCCCGGCGTAGATGCCACCACACAGTAGCCACCGCAAACATACCAAGATGGTATGACCCCGGAGAGAAATCTCATACGGCATGTGGCGAGTATATAGCCGTGCAAGGAAAAGCCGTGCCAGAAGAGAAGGCTGACTGTATGGGTTGCCAGTTGGATTCCTTCCTTAGTAGGAGCGAGCTAACCATCAGGCCATTTCGATGAAGCATATTCTCCAGTCTAACGCTAGCTTAGAAGGGTAAAGCCACATGGAAGGTCCTCGGAACAATGCTCAGAACTGCAACGGCGCGATGCAGAGAACGATGCGAAGACAAGGAAACACCGAAATCGCGAGCTGCCAGCCTAATCGAGGGACAAATATCACAGAAAGCAGAAGTAGAACCGCAAGAGAACCAGCTCTTGCACTCGCAGCTGGAAAACCCCCGCATTATCTGGAACGGAACTGACAGGGTATCTCATACATTCATAATCCAACTTCATCCCTCAGGCTCCTTCCTATTTACAGACCTCCCCCCCTGCGACAGTATATACACATCCCCAAAACTACCACTCCACCCGATCATCATGCACCAACTCGACATCCCACCTCTCCTCCCCGCGCCACACCTTCCCCGGCCGATTAAGCGCAGCCACCGCCCCGCGCAGCGTGGTGATGATCCCCGCGGGTCCACTGGCCAACACGCGCGTCGGACCGTCCACCACCCTGTCCAAAAACCGCGTCACCTGGGCCGTGAGATCTGGATGCGTGCTCGCCTGCGCATCCGACGTTTTGGGCAGTGTGTAATGCACCGCGAACCCCGGTTCCGGATCCGGAGTTGGGACTGGCAAGGTTGACCCGCAGCACGGTGTCTTCTCGTCTGTTTCGGTCTCTGTCTCACTGCTGTGCACGGTTTCTGGCACATCCCGCGTAACGAAGATGCGCACGCGGAAGGAATCCGGCGACGTCTGCGCCACGCGGTGCAGGATGTCCAGCTCCGGGGCGATCCATTGTGTGTCCGCTCTGCGGCGGATGATCCAGATGAGTTCGATTTGTTGGTCGGAGGGGAGGGGGGCCGAGAGGCGCTGCAGGATCGGCGGCAGGACGAAGGTGATGCCTGTGCCGCCGGCGATGCAGAGCAGATTGCTGGTGCTGCGGGGGAGGCCGCCTAGACAGGGGTCCTCGATGGACTGCCCGTACGGTCCGCTGAGGAGTACCGGGGTCGTCGGGCCCGGATTTGTCATCGTGCTGGTTTCCCCTGCTGGAGCTGTGGGTTGTAGGCGTGCGGATTCGGCGAGCACGCGCGTCAGCCCTTTCCTCGCGCGGATGAGATAGGTGTGTTGCTGGCCGGTCGGGAGTGTGTCTGGCACGCTGCAGGGGGTGAGCGGGTGTGCTTGCCAGAGGCTTAGCTGCGGAAAGCACAGGAAGAAGTGCTGGCCGATGTGCCAGGGGTCGTGATTGTGGTGGAAGTCCAGCCGGATGATGTCGCCGTCGGCGGGGTTGGCGTGCAGCTGCATCGCCGCGTGGGGGATGGGCAGGCCCCAGCTGGAGGCGGTTGAGGGCACGCCCAGGTGGTGCAAGAGAAAGGTTCGGATGAGCCGCGCCCCCCGGTCCAGCAGCCAGACGACCAGCGAGGCCAGCATCCAGCAGTAGAGGTGCGCCCAGTGCGCCCAGCACGCCCCCACGTACACCATCGCCACGACGTAGTGCGCCTTGCGGAAGAACTCGTACCCCGTGAGTCGAATCACGGTCTTCGTGCTGTGCAGCACCAGAAAGGTCAGCAGGATCATCGCCGCGATCCCCCAGATGATGTAGGGCTGCGCGATGAAGCTGTTCCACTGGCTGGGCTGCGGCTGGTACAGACGGCCCTCCACCACGGTCCAGCCGATGGTGTGCAGGGCCGACTGGGCGTAGATCACGTAGCCCAGCCAGCGGTGCAAGAAGTTGAAGTGGTGGTACGGGATGCCGGTGATGAGAGAGAGCAGGGACTCCCGGCTGGAGAGCAGGATGGAGAGCGGGGTGAGGGCAAACGCCAGCACGCCGACGCGGTCCGCCCAGGGACCCAGCCCGCTGCGGATGTTGGACTGCGTACTGCCGCTGATGGGCGTCGTCCACGTCTTGTAGGTGATGCCCACCAGGGTGAAGACCAGCAGGTAGCCCGAGAGCACGAGGAAGACGAGCACCTGCAGCCGCGTCGTGTGGCCGAATACCCGGGGAAGGGCTTCCGGGAGCAAATGGCGGCGAGTCAGGGCTTGCAGCGTCCTCGAGAGACGGTATAGTGCGCTCTGCGTGTGCGTTGCCCCCGGGGTGGTCTTGGGGGTGGAGGGCACTCGCTCAATGCGGATCAGCCGTCCGCCCATCGCCCACAGGAACAAGATCCCCACGATCACGGCCCACAGGATGAAGCTGTACAGCATGGTGACGTCGTGGCCATGGTAGACGGCGTCCAGATAGGCACAGGTGCCGGCATCCTTGGTGCAGGGGATCTGGCGGGCGACATAGCCCCAATGCTCCTCGAGGGCGGAATCCTGGGAGAAATCCTGAATATGGCCCATGAGATCGACTGGGTACGCAGTACGGAGTACCTGATGGATGAACCGCGGACCCATCTGCAGGGAAATCTGGAGTCTTTTAACCCATCAATCCGCCGTCGAAGTGGAGCCTGCCAAGGCCGAAATCTGCTCACTGCCAAGCATCCTGCGTGATAATCTGCTCATTTCTCGCCTCCATATAAGGCCCGGCCGGTGCCTGTTCAGGGTGAGGTTATCCCACCCATCGTTGACCACCGTGTACTGTGCTGTACGCCCACCTTTATACCACCATGGACATGCACATGTCAAGTTCCTCCAATTCGAGCGCCTGCTCGGTGACGGTATGCCCACCCTATCCCTGATTATGAATTATGGATGCATTAGGAACATAATGACTAATCCGCATAAAGATGCTCTGGAACTGGACCACCATCGATGCCTGTACGGTCCCCTCAGTCGCAACCCCCCCCGCCCCTGCTCCCCCACAACAACCACACCCCTAACCCTAAATCCCCAAATAGGCTTCCTCTCCTCGACCTGGCACATCACCACCGCCGGCCAATTCGCCGTCTCCTGCATCGGCGTGGCCTTCCTGGTCGTCGTCCTCGACGTCCTGCGCCTGCTGAGCAAGCAATACGAGGAGCACCTCCAGCGCCAGTTCCAGCGACAGGTCGCGGCGCAGTCCCCCGCCGAGCGCACGCAGTTCTTCTGCGGCGATACGCTGGCCGACGGGCCGCTGGTGGTCACCTTCCGGGCTAGTCCGGTGCAGCAACTCATCCGCGCGCTGCTGCAGACGCTGCAGTTCGGCCTGGCGTACATCATCATGTTGAACGCCATGTCGTATAACGGGTACATGATCATTTCCATCTTTCTGGGGGCGTTCGTGGGCAAGGTGCTCTGTGATCGCGGCGAGTATCGCGTGGTGCTGCCGGCGAGGGCGAAGCTGGCCGCGGAGGCTGCGCCGGTGGTGCCGGATAAGCCGGAGGAATGGACGACGGGGTGCTGTGGGTAGATGCTGTTGAGAATTGTGTCTCGTCTCGAATTAGATTTGTCAATAATGATGCTGATGATTAATGGTGTCCAGTTGTAAGGGCAGTATAGTCACGCGACTGATAATTGTGCCTGACAGGCTGTTCTGCCTGAATGCCTAAGTAGCTCAAATGCGCTCAATTCCCCGCGCCAAGAGGCTTGGGCAGGTGGAGTGGACATCATATGTTCTATTTATGGAGTATCTGCCACCCAGGGAATAAGGGAAGGAACTAGTATACATCTAATCCTGCTCCTTGGCCAACTCCTCCCGCACGCGAGGCAGGATATACCGGCCGTAGTCCACGGCATCATTGTAGTTGTCATACCCGCGGATGGAGATCAGCTCCGCGCCCAACTTGACATAGTCCAACAGGGAGTCGACAATGGTCTGGTGCGAGCCCACCAGCGCGGTGGAGGCGCCGCGCGCATTCGTGGCCGTGACGGTGGGATACCACAGCGCGCGGTCCTGGACGTCCCCCCGCCGGGCGATCTCCAGCAACCGCTGCGAGCCCGCGTTCTGCGGCGGCGGCGCGTCGGCGGCCACGCGGCCGAAGCCGTTCTGGCGGTGCGAGGTCAACAGATCCAGCGTCCGGTGCGCCTTGGCCCAGGCCAGCTCGTCCGTCTCCGCCGTGATGGGCCGGAAGGTCACCCAGATCCGCGGGCGGTCCGGCTCCGCGCGGCCGGCCTTGTCTGCCTCCGCGTAGATGCGATCGATCTGCTCCTTCGTCTCCTTCAGCGGTTCTCCCCACAGGCCAAAGATATCGGCCAGGCTGCCTCCGATGCGGTAGGCCTCGTCGGACGAGCCGCCCACCGACACCGGAATCGTGCCGTTCACGGGCCGCACCCGGTTGCTGAACCCCTTGAACGTGTAGTAGGGGCTTTCCCAGTCGAAGGGCTCGTCGGACTCCCACGCCCGTCGCAGGATGCGGATGTAATCCTCCAGACGGCCGTAGCGTTGCTCTTTGCTCAAGAAGTCGCCCTCCCGCGCTTGATCGGCGTCGCTGCCGCCAGCGATGAGATGCACCACCGCCCGGCCTCGGCTGAGTTGGTCCAGCGTCGCCAGCGCTTTGGCAGCGACGGTGGGGTACAGGGTGTTGGGCCGCAGAGCAATGATGATCTTGAGGTTCTTGGTTACTGCTGCGATGGTTGCGCCCGTCGTGAAGGGGTCGAAGTACGAGGAGTCGTAGGGGACCAGCGTGTAGTTGAAACCGTAGTCGTCCAGCGATCGGGCGTACCGCACGAGGAAGTCGGGGTCAATTGGGGCATTGGGGATGGGTTTCAGCTCCGTGGAGGGATTGGGGAATGTGAGACTGATGAATTCGGTGGGCATGGTGCTGGTTGATCGTGGGTTTGGTTGGAGTTAGGGCTGCGTGATGGAGGTGTTCTGTCGTCGCCCGCCGGCTGGCTTTATAGCCGCCCTCCGAACATCGGATGCCGGCACTTGCTATGGCACCAACTGCAGCTTGGATGGCGTTGGCCGTGGGTTGATCCGATAGCTCTGGCGTGAGCGTATCATGAGGGTCGATGGTGGGTTCCTGGCTGCATGGCGTCAAACCCCCCGCAATCACGTCATCCATGCTGCGTCGTGCTGACAAACTGGGGTGGGAGGGAGATAAGAGCATTTTAGGTGCAGTGACAGTTGGTCTGGATGGATTACTCAACAGAATAGGACGTGACGATGAAGGAGATGAGGGGTGATGCGTGGTTCATTCAGTGGGGGAAGGAAGGGTTGACTCCGATCTTACCCTACCAGCCCCTGCCGCTGCTTCTACATAATTCACCATAATAATGCACACTCTCGCCCTGCACGCAGCTTACTGAAAGTTCCTTCTACAATTGCTACTACCTTTGATCCGAGTCAAGACCAATTCCATCAACTCACCAACATGCACGTCCGTTCCCACAGCGCCTGATGGGGCCGGAACGGCAGGACCCTCACCCAGGGACTGAGATAGATTCGGAGAGGACCATCGAAAGCCTGAAGCAGCTTTGCGACCGTGGGTCGTGGCAGCTACTAGTGAACGAGGATGAGGCTGACAGAGAATCTTCGTGTGCTATGTAGTACAATAGAATCTTTTGGTTCAGGCAGCACCAATGCTTTCATGCTATTACACCCGCTCTTCCACCTCCGCCTTCCTCAGCAACTCCTCCACAGTAGTGAAATGCATACCGGCAAAGAACTTCTCTCGTTGCCGCAGGGTCTTCTCCTTCGGACAGGCAGTAGCACCGCTGATTGTCCATTCCTCTGCCTCAGCAATTGCCAGCTCCAGACTCTCCGGCTGGTCCTCGTACTGCTGGATCGTGGTTTCGATGTCCTCCTTCGATCGGTAGTCTCGTTCGAAGGGTCGACCTGTCGTATATTAGCCACACCTCTTCCTACTCCTAATTTGCCGCAAAGAGAACTGCCATGGAATATATACTCAGGCAGAGATCGAAGTAGAGAGAGGGTGACGTACCATAAAATCTCTCCAACAGCGAAGCCATCTGATTGAACGTCCCCCACTCCCCGACCACATACGTGACCGGCTCCTAGATGAGGACAACGTCAGCCCTAACCCTCATCCCTCACGCTCCTCCATCAACCACCCTTCACACTAGTAATAACCCTCCACAACAACTAACAAAGATGGAGAGAAAAGAGAAAGAAAGCAACTCACCCAACTCCCCCTCTCAGCGACCAGCAACCTCCCCACTGCGCACGCTATGTCACGCGCACACGTCCAGCTCTGCGCCTCCTCTCCCGTCCCGCGGACGGTATACCTCCACGCGACGAGATCGATCGGAAACTCCCCGGGCATGCACCTTCGGTGGGACTGGTGGGCGGGGAGGAAGTATTCCATGCACCAGCCGTGATTCAACAGTGTATACTCTATTTTCTGCACGGGGTGGGATAGGGCATCAGATGTCTGGGAGCCTGCCTGCTCGGCAAGAATCGCCCGGAACGGAAGGCGAGTCCGGCCATATGCTCGTGGGAGGGTGGGGAAGGACTCGATGTCCCCGGCCCATTCGGAGGGGATGAAGCGGGTGCAGGTTTCGGTGAGCTGGCAGGCTTTGAGCAGGGTGGTGTGGAGGGGGAGGTAGTCCTCGTCTGGGCAGCGGAGGAGGGAGATTAGGGCTGTGGTGTGCGTGGTGCGGAGGATGTGTAGGAGGGAAGGGAGAGTGTAGTCTGTTGTTTTGGTGGTTACTCTGTTGGAGATAAGGGTGGGAGGGTGGGTCTTTGTTGTTAGTCTTCTGGTTGATTGAGGGTTGATCAATGGATGGTGGTGGGGAGATTTTGGAAGGGTCCAATGGCGTAGAGGGGAGTGGGAGTGGAAGCCCTACCTGCCGCGTGAGGATCACGACGCTGTAGCGCGGATCCTTGATGAGCTCTTCCTGGAGGTAGTGGCCCAGGTCGCCTCTGCCGCCGGCTAGGGCTATCACCTGGGGCTCGTTCATTGCCGTAGGCATAAAATCTACTGAGAAGGGATATGTTGGGCTGGGATGATGGATGGTAGATCTGGTGGGATTTAGGATGAAATGGAAACAGGCCAGCTGAACATATTTAAACTCGAGCTGCCGGCTGACATGTGCCCAGGCAGATTGAGAATCGATCTGGAACGTATGAACACCTGCGAACACGTCAACATCTACATGTGGTGCATGTTTGCTAACCCTACAGTAGCATAGGTACTGGTATGCAGCCACGTGCCCAATGCCGAGCCCTCGGCGACTGCATACTCCAGTCCATTCCTCTCGGCCAACCATCTCTGACAACCATCTCACGTTACGTTTTATCACCCACTAGGTATCCATTTCAAGCATCGTTACCTCAATCTATGGCGAGAAAGGTGGCCCCGCCCATCACCAAACACAACACAGCTGCCACAATTGAACCAGTGTCAGTTTGTACTCAAACCAGCCCAGGCAGCCCAGAGGCCCGAAAACATACCTAGAACCAAGTTCATCTGGTAATACCCCATCTTCTCCGTCAAGGTCCCCGAGACCAGCGGCCCCACAAACATCCCCAGCTTCCAGCTGATATTGGACATGGAGAACGACCGCGAGTACCCGCCGTGCGGCCCGAAGATGCCCGGGTATTCATGCGAAAGCTCGTTGGCGCCGTCTACACACGTCCAGGATTAGCCCGGGGTTCAGCTCAGTGGGACCAACAACCCCCGGAAACTTACGCAACACCTCGACAGCCCCGAACCCCAATAACAGAGCCCGCCAGACTCCGATCGCCAGTAGCGTGGCGATGTAGATCACCCGATTAGTGTTCTCGTCGTCCGTCCACCAAACGTCCTGCGTGTGGCCCGGAACCCCGAGCAACCACAGCGATGGCGCGAGACACAGGAACCCGATCGTCACGGGGTACCGCATCCCAATCCGGTCCTTCAGCCATCCGGCCGGGATGACGAGGATCATCGATGGGGCCTGTAGAAGCAGGAACAGTAGTCCCGCTTGGAGAGACTCCCAGTGGAAGACGGCTTTGATGTGGATCGGGATCGTGGTCTCGAAGCTGGCGATGATGATCGCGAAGAGGGTGTCTGCTATTAGTGCTGTGGCTACCCTTTTCTTGCGGAGCATGAGGGTGTAGACGTTTTGGATGGGGAGGGAGCTGGGTTCTTCGATAGTTTGGTAAGCCGTGCTCTCGGAGTGGGATGCAGAGGAGAGTAACGGGTTTCGGATCTGCGATTCTTCTGGAGAGGAGTCCTCAGTGTGCATCTCGTAGTTGAAGGGCCCAATAATGAGAAGCTGTAGGACAGTCCCCACGAGGATCACGGCAAATGCACTCGCCCAGGTCATCGAGTAGGACACGAACTGGTAGAGAGACCCCGACACAGCCGGGCCACTGAGTAGCCCCGCGGACACGAACAGCATGGCCAAGCCCAGGGCTTTGGCTAGGTGTTTGGCCCCCACTTTATCCCCCAGAATGGCCATGCCGACGATCCAGATCACTGACCCGGCCAGGGTCTGGATGAGTCGGCCGATAAAGAGGACGGCTACTGTCGTGCTCCATGCTGTGATGGCTGTACCGACTGCGTTGGTCACCCATGAGATCACCATCCACTGGTTCTTCGACTTGGAGCCGTCCGCTAAATGGCCGGTGAACGGGGCGATCAGAATCGACACCAGTGCGTTCAAGGACAGAAGGATGGAAGTAAGAAGCTGCGTGTGCGACGGGGGTTGTTGAAGTCTGTCTTGCAGGATGTCGGGTAGGATGGGGATGATGAAGCTGAAAAGGAAGGTGTCTGTTGATTTGATTAGAGGGCGCGAGGAGAGATGAATGGCTGCTTACCAGCGAACATGGCGAGAGAGATAACTGCCACGATGAACAGGCGTGAGGATCGCCACCCGTAGCCGATGGGCTTCGCGGGGATGATCTTCGAGGTCATGGCGACAGTCAATCAGGTCTATGATCGAGGGGCATTGAGTCTCTAGTCTAATCGTGTGAGGAAAGATCCGAGCGACTACGAGTAGTTAAATCCACGACACTCTCGAATATCATTCTAGCACCTTCCGACAGTCAGCTCAGCTACGACACCAGCAAGAACCCTCATTCTCCCACTAGTATACGAATCCGTACGCCCAAATCACTCATTCATCTAATCGACCGGCCTATGGCGATGCAGAATCGATGGCTCCTATTGCGAAAGACGATTGATTGGCCTCCGCCAGACAAAGAAAAAGCACAGACGGCCCTCGTGTCACGCCAAAGCAAGGCCCAAGAATGCACCCTCACTGCGCCATCAGCCCCAGCTCCGCGGCGGCAATCTGCAGTGCAACGAAGCGGGAATAAATGCGACACAGCGATAGGCTTCCGCCCATGAGCCACAGATGGGGATGTCCGCTCGGTCTCCAGATCTATTCGGGGATTCGGTCAGTCCGGGAATTTCTGGTCTGCGAGGTGATGTAAGGAGGGACGTGGGTGATGCTGCTGCTGCTGCTGCTGCTGCTGCTGTACGCACCGTCTGTATCTCCCCCTCCTCGTCCAGATCCCATACGTCCTTGCATTGGTCGGCCACATTCGGCCCTAGCGTGTGGCGTACCGAGTCGCGCATGTTGGCGTACCCCGTCGCCAGCACCACAATGTCTGCAGCCAGATAAGTGCTGTCGGCGAGGTGCAGACCCCCTTGGCCGAAAGAGGCAATACCGCCCGCACACGAATGCAGCTGGATCTTGCGGTCGATCAGCAGCTGGCTGCAGCCGAAGTCGATGTAGTATCCCCCGCCGCGGGAGACCAGCGAGCGTAACAGTCCGGCGCCGTCGAGGCCAAAATCTAGTTGGAAATCAATGGACCGGAGACCCTCGAGAACGGCAGAATCAGCGGCGGAGATGCGCTTGGTGAGGTCGACGCAGAGGGCGAGGGTGACGGGCCAGGGCAGGCTTTCTGAGAGGATATCTTGCGTGTCGAGGGGAGGGCTGCGTGGCTGTTAGGGCTGCGGGTAGGAGAATGAAAGGGGGCGTGAGGGGGCAACCTTACCGATTGTCATCGTCGATGCCATGGTTCTCTGGGATTAAAGGCAATCCGTGTTCCTCGGTGAGGACATACGTCGGACCCCGCTGGAGCATCGTCACGACTGCTCCCTGTTGGTAGAAGTCCTGCGCAATGTCGTGGCCACTATTCCCGGTCCCCACTACCACCACCTTCTTGCCTTGCGGGGCCAATTCTCTGGCGTCGACATGCTGACTCGCATGGTAGATCGTCCCTTTGAACTCCTCCTGCCCTAGGAAGCTGGGAATCTTGGGTAAGCCCAGATGTCCTGCGCACCATGCGATGTGTCGAGGGCGTAGAATACGCTCGACTCCGTCCCGCACGAGGCCGACGGTCCAGTTCCCCGCAGCCTCATCATACTCAGCCGACTTGACTGCAGTCTGTGTCCACATGTTCAGCTCCATGATCGTGGAGTAGGATTCCAGCCAGTCGGCCAGCTTATCTTTGGGAAGATACTTGGGCCAGGTCTTGGGGAAGGGCAAGTGAGCGAGATGGCATGTTTCGATGTGGTCGTGGGTGATGAGGGTCTGCAGTCGTATTAGCCCGTTCCAGTCCATTGCATCTGGAGAAGAGAGGATGTCCAAACCCGATATCGCTTTCTCCAGTTATCTCCCACGCGCTCGTTCTTCTCCACGACGAGACACGATTGACCGAGGGTCTGCAGACGAACCGCTAGATTGAGTCCTGCCTGGCCTGAAAGGAAGCGTTCAGCATGTGATTCACATCAAGAGCTCAAAGCATTCTGACCTGCACCTACGACCAACACCGTGGGATCAGTGTCTACAAACTCCTTGTCGCGCTCCCTTCTCTCCAACCAGTTCCCCTGCGCAACTCCACCCGGCATCGACTCGATCGTGCCGTGTGGCCGTCGCAGCCCTACCTTCTCTTCCGCTCCGTGCAGCTCCTGCAACGCAGTATACACGGAGTAGGCTTTCCACCCTCCCTCCTCGGTCGGAGTCAGGTAAAACACCCCGCGTCCGTGACCGAAGCGGGTCTCGAAGCCAAACATCGCCGTTATCCAAGTTAGTCCGGGAGACGGGGTGTCAATGGCAGGTTTTATTTCTTCCTCATCGTGAAGACGCGTATTCTGCAAGTGCACACGGGGAAGGTGCTGCGCGAGGTAGCTTTGGATGTTGGGATAGCCTCGGATGGTGTGGAAATCCCAGTCCAGGGCGAGCATGTCGCGCCACCAGCTGTCTTCATGGAAGAGGCTGGAAAGAGGGATGGAGGGACTGCCGGTCAGGTGGGTGTTTAGTTTGGCGAGCCATTCTTGGGCGATGGTGGTTGGGTCGATGCTGGAGGGATTTATTTTGGGGGTGGTGGGGAGTTGGATGATGTGGTGGTAGGGGGGTGTCATTTTGACTTGGTCGCGTGAAGTGAATCCTGTGGGTTGATATCTCGAGTTGTTTACATAGCGGTATAGAGGTACAATCGACAGTCGGTACAGGTGCATTCCATCAAATATCTCCCGATGTCTAGACTTGTTCCTACCCGCTACATCTGCCCCTGAACCCTTACATGACTCCAACCTTGTTTGAGCTTCACATCGCATGTGTTGCTACACTGGGTCGGTCCTGCAGTCTGCCGTGAAAATGTCAATTGCCTTGTCTATCTGCTGCACCACGATTCTGAAGAATTGCATTCTGTAGGAGATGTTTGTTGGCGGCAGGCATCCACAATGAGCCATCCCTGCATGGGGTTTCGAATTGGCGCGCCAGAGCCAGTCGATAAGGCGCCATGCATCTAGCATCATCTTATGCTGCAGGCAGGATCCAGGGGATCCTGGTCCGGAACACGTCAATGCAATAGCCTTTGAAAAGTGTCTGATAACTGAAGTTTAATAAACAATCGTTGAGTTGATGGCGTGCTGCACTTGTCCCACTGCTGTATTCACCCCTTTACTAAACGCGTTGGAGACACCCCTCGATCCGTCATATCTTTACCACCCACTCCGACATAATTCCGTCAAAAAAAGGGTCAGACCACGGTGACCACATTGACTTCAAAGATCGAATATCCAAAATGCCAACCCCACCAAACTACAGCCTCGCCGCCCCGGCCAGGCGCCCGGAGATCCTCGCCCTGGCGCAGGACCTCAACGGCACTCCGTCGGGGGAAGAGTACGAGAAGATGATCTCGGGGATGATGTATGCCCTCCTCCTTGCCTACCCTCTACCCAGTCAAATAAAAGCTAACAGCAGTGAAAAAGGTACGACCCCACCGTCCCCGCCCTCCTGGAAGCCCGCCATCTCGCCCGCGGCCTGACCGCCGCCTACAACAACCTCGACACCACGACCGTGCCCTTTGACGAGGTCGGAGAAGTGAGGCTAGACCTGCTACGCAAGTTGGTCGGCAAAGCAGGGGACAAGACCTTCGTCGAGCCGCCCTTCCGCCCGGATTACGGGTGCAATATCTCCTTTGGGAGGGAGGTGTTTGTGAATTTTGGGTAGGTTGATGCTCTTTACTCTATTCTACCGTGGGTAAATTTGTCTTGTATGGAAATGAGGAGTGGATATCCCGCGAATGAAGACGGCTTCAAAGACTGATACCCACAGACTCACCGTCCTCGACACCAGCCTGGTCGTCATCGGGGACCGCGTCCAGATCGCCTCGAATGTCAGCATCATCGCCGCCAGCCACGACCCCAGCGTTCTCTCCCGACGGAGAGGGGTCGAGTTCGGTCATCCGGTTTTTATTGGGGATGATTGCTGGATTGGCGCGAACACAGTCATTCTTCCGGGTGTCACGATCGGGCAGGGCTCCACGATCGGAGCCGGGTCTGTAGTGACGAGGGACGTCTCTCCTTATTCGGTCGCGTTTGGAAGTCCTTGTCGGGTGAGGAGGGTGTTGGTCACGGCCGAGGAGGAGGAGATGGATGAGGAGAATCCTTACAGGGGGGTGTTTGTATAGAAAGAGGGGACATGCTGAGGTGGAATGTAGACAGTGAATGAACTCGAGAATTATTTGACAATCTACTACACAGGCAATGATAACTAAATAGAAGACACGTTCGAAACATCGCCCCTCAGCCAGTGGGGACTGTATCGGACCACCAGCGACGTAGGCGAGGGACATTCCAGCAGCTGCGGAGCATCAGCTAGGGCTCTACACAGATTCTCCGTCCCGAATTCGGGCATCCACTGCTGCATCTCCCAAATACTGCGCCCTTCCCAGACCTTCTCCTCCAACAACGGCAGTAGGGATTGAAGCGGACTTTCGCGGGTCTGCGACAGGATCCCGACCCATTCGGAACAAGGAACAGCACGCAGGGGCGTCTTCCCGCGTACCTGGTTTAGCAGAGTGAAGATTGTCGAGAGCTCTACGCTCGAACCGGTCGTCGGATGGACAACATTATACGCCTGGCGGGCATGCTCCGAGCTAGAGGCAATGTGCAACAGCGTCGACACCACCCAGTCGACCGGGACAATATCCTCGCGATGACCTGGAAGCAGCGGATAACAGCCGCATTGCAGGCTGGCAGCAATGACCCGCGTCAGGAAGTCGTCGGGGTTCATCGTGCCCGTCTCACTGTGTCCCAGCACGAAACCGAGCCGGTAGATGGTGATGGGTAGGCCTTGGGAGATCGCATTCCAGGCGATGGTCTCCGCCACCATCTGACTCTGGGCGTAACCCATGGCGAACGGGAGAGCTGACATGTGCGAGGCGGGCTGCTCCTCTTCCGCCAGATGCGTGTGGCCGTTCACCACGCCCGTGGGTCCGTACGCGCTGATACTCGACGTGTAGTGCAGCGCCTTGGTGCGGCCGCTGTTCGCAAACCGGATCATATGCAGCGTGCCCAGCACGTTTGCCGCACGGTGGCTTGAGTACGGTTGCACGAAGTTGACGTGCGCCCCGAGATGAAACACCACGCTCGCCCAGTGCGAGAGCCACGAATATTGCTGCGGGGTCAATCCCAGATCCTCCTGGGAGATATCCCCAGCCATCGCGATAATCCGTGCTTCTTGAGCAGGTGTTAGCATGAGGCTATATTTCAACAGGGACTTCCGGATGCGGCGGTGGGCGTGCTGGGCGTCGGTGGCGCGCACCAGACACACCACCGTTTCCACCTCGGGGAGTGCGAGAAGTCCAGCCAGAACGAAAGCTCCTACGAACCCTGTGGCGCCGGTCAGGAATACGACGCCCTCGGAAGGATTGCGCCAGTCGGGAATTGAGCGTGACAGGGGTCGAAGCTCAAGTCTCAGGCGGCAGTCGCGTTGCCATTCTTCCTGCGCGGAGGTTTTGCGCTCCGTTAGGGCTGGCGTGTCGCTGGCTCGAAGCAATGAACACAACGCCCGGAAAGAAGAATGCTCGAACAACACTGAGATGCGGATTTCGCGACCAAAGATCTGTCGGAGATGAGAAACAAGAAGTGCCGCGTGAAGCGAAGTCCCGCCGAGAATGAAGAAATCATCCTCGTCATGGAAAGCGGCGTTGGGAAGGCCCAGTAGCTCCTGCCATAGAGCTCGTAGTTTGACCTCCACATTTTCGGTGCCATTGACTTCACTTTCTCTCAATGATATCCGTGCGAGACTCTGCAGGTAGTGGCTGGCCAAGGCTTTGCGATCGACCTTCCCACTCCCGGTGAGAGCAATCCTCTCGACCACCTGGATCCGAGGCACCATCAGATGCGGCGCCTGTTCGATGTATAGCTGACGAATGGCGTTGGCAGTAATCTTCGGAGAAAAGGGGATCACGCAGACGAGCAAGGCGGATCCTCCATCCAGCTCATCTAGTGTGATCCTCAGCGCCACGGCGCGCACCACGAGCTGCGTTGACAACAGAGCCTTTTCGATGGCACCAAGATCGACTCGTTGCCCGCGAATCTTCACTTCGTTGTCGCGACGGCCAAGATAGACGATATCCCCGGATTCATTCCGTCGCACAAGGTCGCCTGTTCGGTAGAATAATCCCGGGGCTATTTGGCAGTTCTCATGGAGGTGAGGAGCAGCCACAAACACCCTTGCTGTCTTCTCGGGCTGTCCGAAATACCCCCCTGCGACACCAGTGCCACCCACTAGCAACTCTCCCACGCTGCCTTGAGTCACAGGGTGGAGATTCTCGTCGACTACAAAGGCGTCGTACCCGCTGAGGGATCTCCCAATCGGAATCTCCCCACGCTCGATGTCTTGGGGAGTTACCAGGTGGTAGGTCGTGAAGACTGACAGCTCCGTCGGCCCGTAGACGTTGAATAGCTTGCGGGGCGGACCGTTGGCGAAGATGGTTCGGATGGTGGGGACATGGATAGCCTCTCCACCTGTCAACAGGCTATCTACATGGGAGTAGGCATGAGGACAGGTATGGGCAATAGTGGCGAGCAGGGAAGTGGTCTGCCACATCACATCGATGTGGTCGACTTGGAGTCGCCGTTCAAAGATGATGGGATCCAGGAACTCCTCTCGTTGGAAGACAACCACTGTCCCTCCGTGCAAAAGCGCAGACCATATCTCCCACAGCGATACATCGAATCCCACATTGCAGACGTGAGCCACGCGGTGACCACGACGAATTGGGGCGAATTCGTTGAAGACGAGGTTGATTAGTCCGGCTGCGAGCACTCGCACGGCCTTGGGCTGGCCGGTAGACCCGGAGGTGTGGAGAATATGTGAGCAACAGGAGGGAGAATTGTCCGACACCACGAAGTGATCAACCTCTTCTCGCTCAACAGGCTCCCAGTTGACAACCAGGTGTTGCAGGTTCGGTAGTCGATGTGAGTTGGAGTTGTCCGATAATATTAGAGAGGTCCCCAGATGAAGCAAGAGTCGTTCGAGATGGTCATCCGGAAGGTCAATGTCCAAAGGAACACAGGCTGCGCCGGCATGCACCACCGCCACCTGGGCCAGGATATGGTTTATCCCTCTCGGTATTAGAATTCCAATGGGTTGCTCTTTTGTGACCCCGAGCCTCCCGAGCTCAAGCACAATACTCAGCGCCTTTTCGTGCAGTTGTCGAAAGGTCATGCGATGTTCCCCATGCTCGAGAGCAATATCATCTGCATATAGCTGCACCTTTTGCGCCAGCAGCTGGGCCAGACCCAGGTCAGGCCTGCTTTCGTTCAACATGTTGGAGAATTGCTGCACTATACAATACACAATGAAAAGAGCTCAGAGGGATCAATCAGACAAGGACAAGAGAAACCACGACGAGGACAGAGATGAGTCCTCTCTGTCACTTCAACATGCTTGGGCGCTCACGATCATGCTTGCGGAGGACATAGCTCGCTAAGCGCCAGGAGTGCTCAATTTCACTGATAACCGATCTACAACTCTTTCATCTCACAATGCAGCTCACTCTGGACGCCGTGAACCTGCCATAGCCTTCCGAGGGCTAGATATGCTCGGTACAGTTCCATCCCGGGTCCACAATTGCGGCGCTGACTGGGCGTGCAGACAATGAGATTGATCGGTGACGAATTTCGTAGCGATGTCACCTTGGGTGGAGCTGCAGTCGAACACAGTGCACTGATTGGCTGATAGCCAGCGATTTCTCACTGATCAACCAGGTCGTGAAGATTCTATATTTAGGGACCGACTGTCATTCCCGTCGATTGCGGGTTCAAAGCACCAACAAACAGCAATAATCCACGTACTCGTCCGAACTGCGCTGTTCGCCCTTTCTCAAGACCAAGATGCAGAACTCTCAGATCAATTTACTTGACTACCTGCGTGCGAGAACACAGGTAGATCTGGATACGTTCGATGTGACTGGTATGGGCCTCCCCATGATGCTGTGATAGAGAACGGTGGTTGAACTTTATGTAGTGGCAAAAGAGGTTGAGCGATGCATTGATTGCACATCAAATCAGGTATTACTCGGTGCCACAGCTAGATTTCCCTATCATGCTGAAGATGGAAACAAAGTATGAATACTATACGGAGCTCGCCAAGGAAGGTAGACGGGCCGTTCTCGACAAAGCGATCGAGCTCGCTTCTAGTCTCCATCAGCAATATCCCAATGTTACGCGGGAAGAATTGACAATCGAGATTGGGGTAGGTCTAACAATGGTCAATGATGCTACACGCTGATGCAAGGTCCAGGCTATTCTTCTGGCAATCGATGTTCGACCATTTGTGACGGGAAACCTCCACATCTTGCTCAACCCCAACTACGCCTACTACCAGCGCAAGACCGTGGAAGCCGCAAAAAGTGAGTTTTGTATCGACTACTCAGACCGCCGCTGACTATGTTTGACGGACAGGACTGCATCGTCTGTTCTATGAGATTGATCCTGACTTCGATCCCTCCCGTCTTGTGCTGAAGGTTGCGGCCACCTGGGAGGGGCTCCAGGCGTGCCGGGAGCTGCGGTACTCACGTATCCAGACCTTGGCGACTACTCTGTTCACAATGGAGCAGGCTGTTCTGGCCGGGGAAGCCGGATGCGTCTCCATCTCGCCCTTTGTGCATGAGCTCAAAGCTATCTTCGAGCCCAGCTACAAGGGCTCAGATCCGCTGTTGCCATTGTGCGTTCAGGCCCAGCAGTGGTATCGGCAAGAGTCGTTGCCGACCAAGGTCAAGGCATGTGCGACAATCGGGTTGGACGAGATCTTGCAGCTGGCCGGTGTGGCAGCGTTCACCCTGGTCCCAGATGACCTAAAGTTGCTGCAGTCTAGCCACAAGGGCGTGGACGAGGTGCAAAGCTTGTCATTGTTCCAGGATAAGGGTGTCATGCAAGATAAGCTTGCCTACCCGTCTTACATCAATGATGAAGCCGGGTATCGCTTGGCTTTTGCGAGAGTCGAAGAAGGCCGTGCTCAGCTGAAGCTTGGGCAGGTAGGTATCTCTGGAACGTGTATGAAACTCATGAGATTGCTTACTGATCTCTCTTCCAGGCGATAAATATCTTCTGTGATTTCCAAACTAAGGCCGAGCAGCTGGTTCGGGATGCGATGCGTTCATGAGCATTGCATGGGGGTATTCTTAGGACGGCACTTGGAATACGTTAATGTTGTTGAAGGGTCTCGAGTCGAGCTATTCGCGGAATGTAATGAGTATGCTACTTTTCTCCAGATTACATGATTATCAGTAGACTCGTAGTTTTGCCACGTTCCCCGTCAATGATGCTTTTGATCGGGTCATCGTGAATGTCATTATGTGACTGAGCCGTGACTGTGACTGTGATCTGGTTGCATCAGTCACCATGTGGGGTTGTGCGAGGTTGCACAACGCCGTGTCTGAGTATGGCCACTGTTCGAGCGTGAGCACATCACGAAGATTGTGTGACGTGAGACAAGGTCTCACTTCTCCAAAGAACATAACCCGTGCTGAATTCTACCCTGATCTAGCACGGCAGCTGAAGTCTTACTCTGGGAGTCGTACGGAACGGATCGCCGCAGTGTCCGATAAATAGATGCATCTAGTACCACGATATACAGATGAACCAGTTCCCAGCGGCGAGACGCTGTCTTACGGCGGAGTATACAGCTCAGGCTTGATTTCGTGATGAAGCTCCAGCAAGTCTTAGCCCCTGGGCTGGCGGCGCTGCCAGTACCCGAATTACTGGGTGGGAATGTGAACTATCTATTTACTTTGTATGTCATCCCTCCCTTGTAAAGGATCGTAGCAGTAGCCCTAAGTGGGCCGGGACTGATTTGAGCGACGAGAACAGTGGCGATTCGTACACCACCACCGGTTTCAATGTGTCGGCTGGGCAGCCGGCCGTGGGAAATCCAATGGGAAATCCTGAGTTAGGTGTGTTTCCTTGTTTGTTTAGGGCTACGTTCTCTATGCGATGGATAACCCCCCTGGGTCCAGTCCACTGATCTGACACGGGAGAAGGCCAAGGCACCGCCTCTGACGGAATCAACTGGGTCGGGTATCTGACCACCCTATTCAACCATACCCTAACCTTCAGCTATAACCTCGCGGTGTATGGGGCTACGATTGATAATGAGGTAGTTTCGAATGTGCCGGGGGACGTGGTGAGTCAGATTCGGGGGATGTTTGGGAAGCATTATTGTCGAGGGGCGGCAGACACGACACCCGAGACCACTTCATTGTCGGCCACAGCGGATGCTTGGACGGAGATTGCAGATGCAGCGCTGTTTGTGATTTGGGTGGGGATCAATGAGTTCGTTCCCTTACTACCTCTTTCTTTTTTGTTTCTTGGTTGTGCGCCCAGCTTGTCTGATAATACAAGATATATGTTTGGTTGGGGATGTTTGCCGGTCCGATTCCCAATCCGCCTGCCCTGCCCTACCTTACACCCCCCCTTCCCTTGCAGACTTCACTCGAGCAAGCCCGTCAATGCACAAACTTACGCAACTATGAATCTAATTCGGTGGATGGCAGTGTACAATTCAGCTATCTCGCTCTCCACCCCCTCCTGCAACTCACCGCCGCGCTGGACACGTACTTTCAGCTGTTGACCGAACTTTACGACTGCGGCGCCCGCCGGTTTCTGGTCATGAATGTGCCCCCCACCACCCGCACGCCAAACATGCTGACTCACGGTCCGATACGACGCGCTCGCCATCTGACTACGGTCCACATCTTCAACCTGTTATTGGAGCGGATGGTGAAGCGCTGGGCCAGGGGATTTCCGGATGTAAGTTACCTCTTCGCGTTCCCGTTGGATTGGGAAGTTGTTGTTTGGGAGGAGAGGGATACGACAGGGGGTTATTGACGTACGCATTGCTAATCGGTTATGGTTGTTGTGCTACGGTGACGGCAGGCGACGGTGATGCTCTTCGACGTGTTTGCTTTTATGGCTGCGGTCCTGGATGACCCTCAGCGGTATGGGTTCCGGGATGGAACGTGTGTGGGTGAGGAGGGGTGTGTGTGGTGGGATGACTTTCATCCGAGGTCGGAGTTTCATTTTGTTCTGGCGAGGCAGCTAGAGGGGTTGCTTGGAGGTGGTTTGGATTGAGGCCGTTGAGTGTGTAGGTGATAGGAGAGGAGAGTAGCGATTGAGACTGGGTCATGCTACATGTCTGCACTGTCATACTATGAGACTCACAGCAGTGGTGTTGGATTGCCCAAGTGCAAGTGTAAAGTCAAGAATTGTGTGCGGGTTGCTGCTGTAGTGAAGGAGGTGATATCTATGAGTACTACCTGTACGGTACCTCGAGTCGACAATCCTCAACACAACCCATACAGCTGAACGTAATACATTCAACATGGCTGACACTGTCAATGTTCTGAAGTACCTCCGTTCAAGAACCCAGCTTGACCTGGATAGTCTGGATCTTGAAAGTATGCTTACTCTCTAATTCTGAGCTACTGGTGCTAACGCACCCCAGCTGCCCGTAGCGGAGGTCCCGATGGACCGTGGACGGATGCCACCTCCAACCCAGTGTGTACCTCCTCTGACACCAGTGAATGGCAGGCTAAACAGTGGGCGTGTAGGCAGAATCATACTTCCAGCTCCAGAAGGAGGAGAACAAGGAAATCGTCGTGCAGGCGATCCGCATCGCCCAAGATCTCCATGAGAGGTACCCAGGCGTGACGCTCGCTGAGCTTCGGGTTGAGATCGCTGTACGGTTCCATTTCTCTGCGGTGCTTCCAATCAGAAGACTTACCAGATCATGATATAGACCGTTTTGCTAGCCAACCGAGTTCTGCCCTACATCACCGGCTCTGTCCATGTCATGGTCAACCCATGTCATGCCTTCTCCACCACGAGAGTGATCCAGACGTGTCTGCGTAAGTGCCGCCGCCTTTCACACGCTCTGCGAATCTACATTGACAGCGCTTGAAAGGATACCATGAGATCTTCCACCACATCGATCCGCACTTTGACCCCTCGCGCCTCGTCATCAAAGTCTCTGCGACCTTTGAGGGGCTGAAGGCCTGCCATGCGCTGCGGGCCAAGGGCATCCAAACCCTCGCCACTACCGTCTTCACGATGGAGCAGGCAATCCTCGCCGGCGAGGCGGGGTGTGTGTCGATCTCGCCGTTTGTGCACGAGCTGAAGGCTGGGTTTGATGATACGTTCGTTCTCTCCAATCCCTTTATGTTACACTTGCTGCGTTCTTTGTCGATGGTTTCATCACGTATGAGTGACCTTGGGGGATGAGCTAACCACGCAAGAGCAGATACAAAGATCAAGACCCTCTCCTCGACCTCTGCGTCCAGGCCCAGGAGTACTACGTCCAGCACGGGATCTCCACCCGTGTCAAGGCTTGCAGCTGCATGTCCGTTGACGAGATCCTGCAGTTGGCTGGGGTGGCGGCCCATACGATCCCGCCGGAAGATCTGGAGAGGTTGGCCGGCATGAACGAGGCGGTTGACTCGCTGGAGAAGAAGTCCTTGTTTCGGGCGGATGCCTCTGTGGCAATGCAGCAGCAGCAGGCTCGCAGCTATGTCGATGACGAGGCGGGGTATCGCGTGCATTTTGCGGCGAGTGACGGGGGACGAGGCCAGAGTCGGTTGTTCCAGGTTCGTTTGCTGTGTGTCGGTGGATGAGCTTGGTGGTTGACTAATGGTACTCTCCAGGCTATCGCGATCTTCGCGGACTTTCAGCATAAGGTGGAGATGGTTATGGGAGGGCAGTAGACGGTTGGTTGGTGGTGGTGGTGGTGGTGGTTGGGCTAGAGTCAATGGGGCACTCTCGCGGGACTGAAACGTTCTTGGAACTTGTTGAATTAGGGCTATCTCTGGCACAACCAAACATCTAGTGAATAACCTTACTAGATGAAACTGTGCCTCTACAACATATACTCTGACTCTACAACACATGATCCGTAAAGTCCACCACGATAACCTGATTAACCAGAGGATGTAGCTCGCTTCCCAGTCCCAAGTGCACCGGATCGCTCGAGACGTAGTAGTTCCGATCTTCTGGCGACTCAAACTCGGCTACGAAGCCGTGGGTAATCCCATGCTGGGCCAGTGTTATCATCTGAGCACCTGACAGCCTCGGACCTAGAGCACTCACTTGCATCCCCTCCGGTGAATGATCCTTGCCACCCCTGAAGGAGACGATGTAGGGCTGCCCGGTCGCGGGGTGGATGCATCGATGCTTTAGGGCGAGAACGTCCTTGCAGGCCTAGACCAGCAGCAAAATTAGGGAATGTTTGAACCCTGCAGGTAGTTATCCTTCCAATGCAGGTGGAAACCCACCTGATTGACCATTTCTGGAGACAGGCCGGACTTGAATTGAAAGAGAACGATGTGGGTGACGACCATGATTGCTGGCTTGGGCAGACCGACTCTCACGTAATTAAATTTTGAGCTGCTGCAGTCTATCACCTTGCATGTCCGAGCCGGCGCGTAAACTTATAACTCCTACCCCCTGGTCAATTGCGCTTGTCAATCCGCCTGGCCACGTCAATCCCACGGATCAACGGGTAAGCAAACATCTCCACCACCGTGACGGACATATTTAAAAGCCAGTTGCATCCACGACAACTCCAGCCTACCCCTAATCGACATCAACAACCTGCACCTCCCCAGCAAACACCCTATCAATTAACAACCAACCAACCAGAGATCTCATCCAACATTACCACACAGCCCATTGACAAGCAAAGATGCCACAGTGGCAAACACAGCACACCTCCACCCCTCTCCCCACCCCCTGCGGGCTTTCCTCCTCTTTCTCGCTACGCGCCCCTCCCGCCACTGACCTGTGGGCCTCGCCCCCAGACACCTGCATCTTCACCGCCCCGTTCATCTACCAGGCAATGCCCCTGGCCTCCTTCCGACGGGCCCGCGTCACCATCTCCGCGGAGCTAGCCGACCAGCCCTACGCCCAGGCCGGCCTGGCTCTGCTGCTCCCGCAGTCCGACGGCGGCCAACGCAGATGGGTGAAGACCGGTGTCGAGGTTCTGGGGGGTAGGCGGGTTCTGGCGACGGTGGGGCGGGATCGGTGGCCGGATTGTAGTCTCGTGGCTGCGGATCCTGCCTTGGGTAGGGTGACGGTGGAACTGATGCGGCAGGGGAACAACTTGGTGGTTAGCCGCGTGAAGCGGAGGGAGACCGGGGGGGCGGAGAGGGAAATTCTCCGTGAGTTGGGGTGGGTGTTTGCTTCGTCGGTTGGGAATACGATTCAGGAGCAGTGCTGGGTTGGAGTCTTTGTTGCGAATCCGTCTGGTGAGGCGGAGGCGTTTGATGTGCGCTTTGAAGGGCTGGTTGTGGAGGGAGTGGAGGATGAACCTTGATCTCTAGTCTTGAGATTTCATTTTCGCATTGAGACGTAGAGGGCTACGCTAGGCTATGCGAAGTATGCTATCTAGCTATCGATGGATGCTGCTACGGCACGTCTTCAATTCCCGCGGCAATGGTCTCCTCCAGATTAATCCAGCCCGGCTGGCCGTAGAACTCGCGCAGTAGGTCCTCCGCGCGGCGCGCGGGGAGGATCTCGCTCGCATCGCGGCCCTCGTTGGCCGGCGGGTCGGGGATTAGGGCATTGTCTGGTCGCAGCCGGCGCAGGATGCTGACCACGTCCGTCCAGTTGAACTCGGAGGCGAAGGCGAAGATGCGTTCCCCTCTCACGGCGGGGCTGAGCAGCGCGACGACATGCAGTCGCGCCGTGTCTTCGACGTTGACGTACCATTCTGCTCGTACGGACGGTGAGGATGGGAGAGTACTGGGGCTAATGTCTGGACGACTGGGCAGAATGACCTACGTGGAGGGAACTCGTCCATGACCGAACCGTCCCCACGGAGGAGGTTTCTCGTTCGGATCATACTCGATCCGGCAACTTGAGGATGCAGGATCCGTCCGAACTAGGTGTGGTTAGACTCTGCGAGACCTGGTGGTTTGGCCATGCTCACGTTGGAGTTCGGCACGACGGTGCTGAACCCGAACTGGGGCTTGCGCTCCCTCACCCATCGCCAACTCTCACGCTCTTGTTCGGTTTTGGCGGCGGAGTAGATATGATATGCTCTCTTCTCTGGAGGAGTGGATTCATCCCAGGCGGCGTGGACGGAGACTTCGTTCCATGTAGCTGTTTCACACTCATATTTAGATGTTGGAAACCCTCACCATGGAGGCAGTGGACCTACTCTCATCGACTACGGTCTTCAGACCTGGGGTTGGGAGCAGCGCCGCCGTAGAGGACGATGTTAGCACGAACCGCGTCACAGATGATTGACTGGCGGCAGCTTCCAGAAGGTGGATTGCCGCTCGCTTGACCCATGGGATCACCGCATCGGGGTCAGAATTGAAGGACATGTCCGATGCCTGCATCAGATGTTGTTTCTTAGCACGGTTCCGAGACATGAACACTAATTTCACATACGATGTGCAGCACTCCAGAAACATCTTGCATTGCCCGACGGCACATTTCCGGGTCATCCAGCAACGGGATGATGATGCTCTCATAGCGACCTTCCCCGTAGCGTTCTGTAAAATATCTATCCAGCCATGGTTTTGCCGTGCGGACCGTCCCGCGGACCTTGTAGCCTCGCTGGAGCAGGATGTCGATGGTATGCGACGCGATGTAGCCGTTTGCTCCGGTGACCAGGATCAGGGAGCCTTGGGGGATGACGTAGTCTGTTGAGTGCAGCATGTTTCTTCTTTGTTGTATAGTAGCCAACGCTGGATGTGTGTCGAGGAGAAGTGCTGGATGAGATGGGCTGGGTGTATGCAATGGCTTGTTTATCTAGGTCGTCGAACACAGCATCGACTATGACCGTGAGGTCAACTGATGTCAAGCTATGACGACGTCATCTCATAGACTAATCACTCTGTGGAGGTGTCTCCACGTGCCACCGACCTGCATTGAAACCTTATCATCCCTCCTCCCCAGCCCTGAAATCAGCGTGGCGACCCAAATGTTTGTGCGGATCAAACATCTTCAATCCACTCCGATCCGCCAGCTGGTCCAATTGTCTATTAGAACCAAGGCAGACGCAGCATGTGATACTCAGCTCCTGGGTGGAAGCGAAATATTTTACAGCCTGAGCCCAAAATATATTCCCTGAGTCCTCGAGACGTGAGCAGCGGTTTCTCTCCGTGACTATCGACCCAACCTCACCCACCACACCCAGCATGACAGACATCCCGAGCAGCAGACCCGGGGTCCAGACCGTCTCCAAGGAAACTCCTCTCGAGGAGATCATCACGATCCTCAAGCGTGATGGCTGCGTGGTTGTGAAGGAGCTCGTCTCCCCCGCAGACGTCGACCAGGTCAACCAGGATGTCCAGGAGAGACTCCACAGCGATCTCGAATGGAACGGCAGCTTCTTTCCGAGTAGGAGTCTCCTTTCCCTGGGCTGTATCTTCCACAGCCTCAACTGATTCTACCTGCTGAGACCGATGGTGGTAGAGGAAACCCGACGGGCCCCGTCGATGATCGCCCTCAGTCCCACTTACACCCGCACCCAGGTGATGAACCCCCTCTTCCAGGCCGTCTGCGCGCACTTCCTCACCACGCGCAGCGTGTTCTGGTGGGGCGACCAGCAGAAGGAGTCCGTGTCCAGGCCGTACGTGACCTCGTGCACGGGGATCGAGGTCGGGCCCGGGGCCCAGGCCCAGCCGCTGCACCGCGACTCGTACATCAACCACAACATCCTGCCGGAGATCGAGGCATGGGACGATGAACGCGACCAGACCCGCGAGACGGCGCTGGGAATGATGGTCGCGGGGTGCAAAGTCACCCAAGAGAATGGGGGGACGCAATTCATCCTGGGGAGTCATCTCTGGTAAGCCTTTCCCGTTGGGCTGGTCGAAAGACAACACGACAAGCAGCCATATTGATGTATTTGATTTCTGGGTTCATCCGCGCACAGGGGAACCCACCGCACGACGCCACCCGATGTGCGGGACTGTGTCGTGGCCGAGCTGGACAAGGGTGATGCCCTGATCATGTTCTCCTCCCTCTACCACGGGGGTGGAGCCAACACCAGCCGCGATGAACGGCGCATCGCGTACGCGACCTTCGCCGTGCGCGGCTACCTCCGCCAGGAAGAGAATCAGTACCTGGCGGTGCCGCGGGAGGTGGTGCAGCAGTACGATCATGCGACCCAGCGGTTCATCGGGTATTCCATGAGTGATCCGGCCTGTGGGTACGTGGAGGAACTCAGTCCGTTCTATCTGCTTCATCCGGAGTTGTTGCAGGATGCTAGGCCACAGGACTTTTGAGGGGCAGGACGTGTGTGTGAGTTTGCCTGTGTGTGCTTCTGCGTGAATTGCCTGGATTCTGCATCGGATGGACTTTAGAAGGGCTCCGGGGCAGGGGATGATAGAAACGAGACAAGGTCTCTGGCCAGAACATCAGGAGAATAGATTATTGGCTTACCCAGAGTATGATGTGGTCACCATCTCCTGCTCCCACCGCGTCGGTCTTAGGGCTCGGGATAAGAAGCGCGGAAAGAGGTCCTTGGAACCGTCTCGTACAATGCACCTTTGTCTTCAAGCACCTGGGACCTTATCTGACCTCTCTTTGCGGTGACCTTCAGTAATTTCATAAAGAAACAGTCTTCTCCTTCCAACCCGGATTGAGAAGTTCTAGAAAGATGGTTGAGCTGTTGTCCTTGGTAACAATGCATGGTGCGGGTTGATTGTGTAATGCCGCACAGCCTACCTTTCTATCCTCCCCCGGGACCAACCGATCCTGCAATCCAATCTCTTTCAATAGGGGTGTGAGAGGCTTGCGTAGAACAGATGGGTCTCAATGCATAAAGAGTCACTAAGAAAGAACAGTAGGAATCCATCATCACAGGCAAGGTGTGTCTTTGTGTCAAGCAAAGGCCATTGAGCAGACCCCGTCCGCCTTTCTTCCGATTCATCCACACCAGAGTCAAAGGAAGAAGGAGAATGAGTGGCGATTATCCCAAATCCTAAACCTGCTCATGAATAGATCCTTGATCAGCAAGCAAAAGCCCTCTCTGGGGCAACTGCCTCGCATGAATATAAATACCCGCTGCAGAGCCCACTTCATCCCGTCCAATCCATCAACCCACACATACAATCACCAACCGCAACCATCGTGATCGTTCTGCTATTCCAATCTCTACCGCTTCTTACGCAACAGCAACAGCAACAGCAACATGGCGAAACCTTACGATACGGGGGCCGGGGTCTATTTCTGGGTCCCCTATGATGGTTGGATGCAAGAGCAATGCCCCATCAAGCCCAATGTCGAGCACAAGACGGTGCGCAGCACGGCGGCGGCGGCCTCGACCTCCATCCTTGGAGGGAAGTGGGGCAAGAAGAAACAAGAGGAGGAGGAGAAGGGAAATCCGCCTTTCGAATATCACGGCCAGGAAGTGACCTTGGCCTTCGTTTCCGAAATCGTCCACTTGCTGGAGGAGAATGAGATCTCCCTTCACGCAATCAACGATGTCCTGTGGCGGTTCTACGGCTGTCAGAATCGCATCAACTCCATTGACCTGGTCATCCCCGCGGCTGACCTTGAGGATGCTGTCAAGGTCCTGCGCGCTGCCAAATTTGACGATGACCATCCCCGATGCATCGGTCATTTGGAGGTGACGGTGAAGGAGACGAACGAGCACTACCCCAGCGGCAAATGGAAGTCTGGAGAAAGGCATTTCATCGGCGCCCCCTGCCCTTACCTGTGGAATCTGCAGGCGCGGCACCTCGAGGCCTGGTGGGTGCCGGACCATGTCTTCCACCTGCAGCCGGCCCCCGGCCAAGAGCGCCACGTCGATCTCAACCTGTTCCGCCACGAGGAGTACTTCTTCCATCTCCCTTCCCCGGGGTCGAACGAGCTGTGGGCCCACGACCACTCGAAGAAGGAACAATCGCCCATCTACCTCGACTCGACCGATGTCGCCCTCGAACGAGAGGTGGAAGAACCCTATGCGGTCAAGATCCTGTTTCCCGCGCGCATGGTGGAGACCCTGATCCGCCTCAGCTACCAGGATTGGTACTTGCACAGCCCCATGTCGAGACTTTTGTCGGATTGGCATGGGTGGACCGAGTGGGATCGCACTCTCGTCGATATCTTCTGCTCCATCAAAGGCCGCGCCGGGGAGGAGGAAGCACGCCGACGGGTAAGAACTCAGGGGCACCAACTCAAGGTCAACAAGACCTTGGTCGAGGTCGATGATGATCACCTCGAGGAGGCGCTGCTCACCCTGAAGGGGCTGAAGCCCCACTGGTTCCGACTGAAGGACTTTCAGCCCCTTTTCCAAGAATACCTGCAAGCCCTGTCCCTCACGAGACGCAGCGGCCGGCCATGTAAGCCCTCGCCTACCCAGCAGGAGCAGGGGCAAGCTCAAGAGCAATCCAGCCCGTATCCCCGCGAATGGCTCGAGCATTGTCCCATTCAGGACCACTTCCAGCACTGGGCTGCCTTCTCGGTGATGAATGAGTTTGCCTGGCGCTTCAAAGAAGCCGGATTCTTCCCCAGCGGCTCTCCTTTCTACGTCGAGAAGACGACCCGGGCCATCAAGGCGCTCAATCACCCGCGGCCCCCCTTCGATGGGCTCAAAGACCCCACGCAGTGCCCCGGATTCTGGCAGTCGATTGCACACTCCAGGGTCGGATGGCGGAGACGAGACGAGCAGCATGCGCGGACCGATCCCTGGTCCCGACACTACCGTCCTTGGCCTTAGTCGGCTTGCGAGCTCCCCCCCCCCCCCCCTCTCCTAGTTTAGTTTTTTTTCCTATATATCAGCCAGCAACCCATCATTCGAGTTGTTGTTTTCATAATCTACACCCTGTGATCTCACTTGCCGGTGCCGATAATCCCCATGGATGAGCAGAACCCGAGATTGATTGAAAGAATGTAGGTCACTTGATTCCGAAATTCACAATCTTCCAGCTCCAGCACGCCTTGTACGGTTCAAATAATCCTCCGAAAGATAAACAGATAGACAAACAGACAAACAGACAAACAGACAGCCAGCCCCAAAGGAAACCAGAAAGAAAACCAAAAGGTAAATACCCTCAAGCAAAGACAATTTTCCAAAGCCAACTCACGCACGCCCAGAGCAGGACGGTCGCAAGCCCAAAACCAACAAGAACGGAACCACCTTCGACACCATCACCCCTTCCTTGGCTACGATATCTCGCCACCAAGGCCTCCATCTCGTCTCGAGTCAGACCGGCGTCGCTGTAAGGCGGTTGGTCCGAGTCGATTTGCGGTAGACGCACCATATTCCCCACAAATGGCCGGGGATCGAGTTGGTCGAGATGTATCAGGACGATCGGAATGGGACCACCTTGGATTTTGGCATGCAATTGCCCATCCACGCTGCTGAACTTTGGCTTGTTCGCGAGGGCCCGGCGCAACGCGAGCATATTCGCCTGGGTGTCAACCATCATGACGAATTCCCTCTGCGACATGTCAATCTCCTAGTTAGCCTGATGCTGGGAGGCGAAGATCAACGGGACCGGGCCCAGGAAGGACTCACCTCGGTGGGAGACGAATTCTCTGCGTGTGCCAATCGCTTTGCGGCCAGATCCCCAACAACCACTAGCTCCGCGTTCTGAAGTTGTTGGTCGTTGGCGCTGACTTCCCTGATAGCATTCAATAAGTTTGTCAGGAAAAGGCTCATGCGATATGTGGTGTCTTGGGCCATTTTGGGGTCTTGGGGAAGGCCAGCGGTCAGAAAGACGATCACAAGGTCGTAGGAAGGAGCTTGAAATCGAGGACAGAATGGACGAAAAAGAATAACGAGGATAGATCGATGACGAGGCTGCGGATGGAGATGCCCGTGGGCACGCTGGCGGCCTTTTCAACCCCAGCGACTTCCCCTCTGCCAACGGCAGTTTCTGACAAGAACGAGAAACTCGAGTACCGACGTCTCACAGCCATGTTCCATCTTCGCGAATTGTGGGATGGGAAATGGCATTCGCTGCCCACCTCAAGGTGGCTCTCCGAGGCATTCCAGGACACCACCGCGAGCGATTCGCCTGGCTCACGAACAACGCACATCGAGCCGTTTGCCTACCCCGCTTCCCTATTCACCGCAAGTGTCGAGACTTCTGCTTCTGAGATGATGACTGCTTTGTGAGCTCATGCGAAAAGCCATGTCTCAGTCTAGGGTGCCACCAGCTGGAGACCGAGGGGTCGAGAAGAGAACGAGGCGCGGTAGAGAGCGGCCACACAGTCTGCCAGCCAGCCCTCTTTTCTGGCGCCTCCATCCAAGGTCTACCTGCCGACCGACCGGTGTCTTTTCTTTCTGTTGGCGAGCCTGGGGGTTGATACTCGATATGAGGTTGAAACCCGGCATTTGCACGAGAGTGTGCACGGAAAATGCTCATCAATCTCAGTCTAGTGTGGATCCGGTCGGGAGGGGGGGATCGTGGAAACCAGATCGCTCACGTTGCGGGGTAATGGGCGACGCAGCGTATCGGCTTGACGGGGGTGACGGGGGTGGCACACATTTGCACATGAGCCCACACACCGATCTGGAATGGGAAGCACACCGCAATTCCCCGATACAGCCAATCCGAGGGTATGTCTGCTGAGCTGGGTCGGTTGTGTGACGATGGTCGTCAGCAGAACGGGCGTCGATGACAGCGATGACGATGACAAGGACGTCGGTGTGCGAGAGACGGAAGGCCGCACGCATTTCCCCGACCACGCAGGCAGAGTTGTACGCGGCCCGGTCGCTTGGATTGGCTAGCTGTGATGCGTACGGACGATGGCCGGTGCCGTCGGATTGCCTCCGATGCATGGGGCGCGCAGCGGAATTGTTGTGTCGTATGGATCGAGTCCCAGGACCCTGGCAAGGATCCCCTGGGTTGATGAGTGGTCTGGAGATCCAGCGAGAGGAAGCATGGATCGTGTATCACAACAAGGGAAGCGCAGTGGTTGATTCACGACCGGGCCCGCGGCCACGTCGATGGGCGGGATCGAAATCATGGTCGGGCGTTGTACCAGCCAACAGGGAACCCCCCGCCCAACAAATTCATTCGTGTGTCTATTCTTTCGGAATTTGGCGGTGCTCCGGTAGAGGAGGTGAATCTCCTGTAGAGTGTGAGGGTGTAGCGAGGTGAGGTTCCCCTGGCCGTGGCCTGTGTAGTGTGGTCTGGGCCTGGTCATGCAGCCAGGATCGTTGGATGGACAAGAATTTCGATCGTAGCATGTTTCTCGCCAGGTCAAGTAGACTCGGTAGGCAAGTGCCGCGGTCTGTAGAATGTGGAATTAATCGCGTTGAGCCGGTTGTACTTGCTGTCGATGTTCGTCAACATGGGTGGAACAATAGAGACTTCGAGGGCGGTCTCATCGAGCCGGATCTTCACTCACTAAGGAAGTCAGTTAAGATTGACCTTCTGAGAGGCCTCATCGTAGCTTTGCGAGAAGGGTGATTTGATGCACTGACGACATTCCACGTAGATTCAGTTTGGAGCATGATCATGGAAGTGTGTTGTGTATAGGTAGGTGGTAGGTAGGATGAAGAGACAGTCACGGACGGGCGGTGTTGATTGGAGCGGGAGAGCGGAGAGCTGCGCCACCGCTGAGTCATTAAGAACCGAGCCACACCTAAGTTGCGGGCAGCGGGTAGTCTGCGCCACAGGCTCAGCTGCTTGTACCGTACGAAGTATGTACGAAGTATGGAGTACAGTACGTACAGTACGTACAGTACGTACAGTACACTTGGTGACATGAGCAGGGCGAAAGATGATAATTGAGATCTGAATGAGCAAGAACATGGCCTGGCTGGTGAGCAGAATGACCGGTCTTTATAACTACGACCCTCTGGTGTATAATTGAGTAGGTATGATTGATGCTACACATTATTGATGCTAAGTTAGTTACCGTCGTATCAGTCCGGTGACTAAGTCTGGCTGGCCAGGGCGGTAACCTTGAAGCAAGCTGAACTCCCCGGTCGGCACTTTCAGTTGGGCCACAACACCACAACACCACAACACCACCACCACCACCGTCGTTGTCGTCGTCATCATCGTCATCATCCCCGGTTCTACTCCCCGACCCATGGCCACCACTACCCCACTCACCGGGGGCTGCTTATGCCAGAAGATCACCTACCGTGTGGATCTTCCCCCCACCGAACCCGCCCCCAAGGTACTGTCCAGTCACCCCAGCCTCCATCCACTCCATGGAACTTATCCCCTTTGAGCCTCCTTCTAATCTCAAACCCCCCAATCCCAGATCATCCTCTGCCACTGCA
The DNA here is from genome assembly GCF_003184765.1 of Aspergillus aculeatinus CBS 121060. NCBI lineage: Eukaryota > Fungi > Ascomycota > Eurotiomycetes > Eurotiales > Aspergillaceae > Aspergillus > Aspergillus aculeatinus. The sequence continues at coordinate 90,510 of NW_020291535.1, read as the reverse complement.
CCAGCTGCAAGCGCTACACCGGCTCCGCCTTCTCCTCCAACCTCATCGTCCCCGCGGCCGCCCTGGTCTTCACCACCGGCACCCCCAAGCTGTACCTCGGCCACAGCGACCGCGGACCCCCCGTGCGCCGGCAATTCTGCGCGGACTGCGGCACCCCCTTCACCTCGCAGCCGGGAGACAACGAGGAGATCATCATCCTCAAGACGGGGACGTTGGACGAGGCGAGTCGCGTGCGCTGCGGGGAGGTGGGACTGGCGATCTGGGGGCGGAGTAAGGACGCGTGGCTGGACCAGATTGGCCGTGTGCGGTGCTTGGAGACGAGTATGGGGTAGACTTTGAGGGGTCTCATAGAGTAGTCGATTGCACATAGAGTAAAGTCTGGCGAGAATGCACATAGGGTCGAGAGGAGATAGGTGTGTTGTTAGCCAGCCGGGGTCTGTACCACTCTGTCCCGCTGGCAGGCATGCAACAGTGCCTTCCATCATCTAAGTATAGGTATTCGCTAATTCGCTAACGCTAACTACACGTATGTGGGACAGTACTCAATCTCCATCACTACCTACAGTCGCACCGACTTCTCGGCGGCGCGCTCCAGCACCCACCCCGCCAGATCATCCGCATACACCGGTCGGTTCTCCGGAAGATCCGCATGCAGGATATGGCTCCAGCCGTCGTAGGAGACAAACTTCTTCTGCGTCGACGGCACCCGCGAGGTCTGCTGATCGAACCAGCGCTTGCTGAGGTCGTGGCTGGTGCACTGATCGCCCGTGCCGTGGACGACCAGCACCGACTGCACGCCCGGGGACAGGACCAGCTTGCCCGCGGTGAGGGCGGCGGCGCGATCGAGCATGTTGGCGAACATCTCCAGCGTGCCCGTCAGGTGGTTGAGCGGGTCGTTCTTGACCTGCGCCTGCACGGCCGGGTCGCGCACCAGATTCTCGATCACCATCTGCTGCGTGAGCTGGAAGTGGGGGAGCAGACGGCCGGCCAGCCGGCCCGCGAAGACGAGGAGGGAGCTGGGCGTCTGCTCCGGCGTCAGGCCGATGTACGGCGCCTCGAGCATGATCCCCCGCAGCGAGGCCACCAGCGGTTGGTACTGCGGGGTAGACGCGAACGTCGCCACGAGCCCGCCCCCCATGGAATGGCCGCTGATGAAGACGGGGATGTCGGTCGGGGCGACCTGCTGTTGGGCTGTGATGAAGGCGGCCATGTCGGCGAGAATGGCCGGGGTCGGCCCCGTGTTGCCGCGGTCGGCTTTGCGGTGCACCGATCGGCCCCAGCCCCGTTGGTCGATGCCCGCGCAGAGGATGCCGTGTCGCGCCAGGGCGGGGAAGAGGTCGAAGTAGTTGTTGATGTGGTCGCTGAAGCCATGGAAGTGGACGATTTTGGCGAGGGGAGGGGTGGTGGGCTGTTGATGAGTCAGCTGTTCTGCAGGCAACCACATAGTATACTGTATACTGTAGCAAGGGCATTCAACTCACCGACCAGGTCTTTTGGTAGACCTCCACTCCATCCGGCAGACGAAAGGTCCCCTCTGTGATGGTGACGTCGCTCATGATGAATCTAGACTGGGTACTATGCCGGTGAATGGGATCTATCGCTAATCTACTATGTAGATCTAGATTGATCGCAGACTGGTCGGGTAATTTGACCAGATAGAGATCAACGTTGGGAATTTCCCCACAAGGCGGATTGTGGTTGGAATGAGTGTGGGGGGAAGTGGGAGTTAAGCGTAGGGAAGGGGAAAAAAGAGAAAGAGAAAGCGAGGAGCGGAGAATCTTTGAGTTACTGGACTGTAGTGACTGTACACGTATGTGTCCAGTTGCCAAGCGGCGGGCTTCTCCCTCGGCTGCGATGCATGCATCCATCACATGGCCGGTGCGGAGCACACGGAGTAACTACGTAGTAGTACTGCTTAACAGCGGTACAGTACAGTACATCTTGAGATTGGTGGTCTGCTGCAGGTGTGACCGGACTGGTAAAAGAATACGGAGTATAATTCGGCACTTGGGGATTCCCAAGTCAATTATGTAAGCTATGCAATGCACTGTCGAGTCACGTGCCTGGGTCCAGCCCTGCTCGGCCAGGATATGTACTCCCTAGTACCTACTTGCTAGGTATACAAAGAATCATCTAGAGAGTAACTTACACGTACGGTCAGCTACTCCGTCAACCCAACTCAAAGACGGACCGACCGACTACCCTACAGCCAGCTCGGTAGTGTACGACTAATGCCGGGCTCCACTCTTCTCCAAGTGAGGGGGTTGCATGTAGATGTAACCTCTAAGCGAATCTGACAGATCCATTCCCTTCGGCCACGCGACTCAACCCAGCACCTTGTGCCGAGTCAGACATCCAACGATGCAAGGGCCATCCCTACATTGCGCCTGGCTCTCAGGTTGCTCAATCCATTCTCCCATTGCGGCTATACGCAACCTTAATCCGACGTTTATCCTCCACTCTTCATCCAGTTATTCTTGACAACCACCAACCTTTCGAGGTGTCGAACACCACGAACCTGATCTATCACCCGCGGCCTCCCCCTCTCTCGTCATGTCCCTGTCGATCGCGATACATCGCAAGCCCCTATCCCCCACTCCCTGGTCTTCTCCCCAAAACAGCCGCTGCAGAAATATTCATCAGGTCGCCCGTCCGCTGCGACCAGGGCCATGATTCCAAATCTCGACCGCCACCCCACGCTTCTGCAACCCATCACCTGCAGCCGCCATCGCCGATTCGATCGGTACCGCATCGTCTCCCACCATGTCCTCCGAGCCCACGGAGGGTGATTTCGACCATCCCAACCAGCAGCTGCGACGATCCGTCATCATCGCCTTGCCGTTTGCCTTCGCTCTCTCGACAATCGCGGTGGTGCTGCGTCTGGTGGCGCGCCGAGTCAACGGCACGCGCCTGTACCTGGACGACTATCTGATTATCGTTGCGCTGGTAGGCATTCACCTCGCATCTCCTGGACATCGATTAACCGTGGTTTAGATCTTCAAATATGGCTGTTCAATCGGCGTCGTCATCCGTAGGTCTACCCTGCCCAGCCGATCGCTGAACCTAACCACTTTCACTGTACCCAGTCCTCTGGAATGGTCTGGGATCCCACATCACCATGATCCCGCAGAAGAACCTGGACGTCTACTTCCAGGTCAGCCCCCCCTCATCGTGACAGTTCCTCCACATCAACCTGACCAACCCATAGATCGGCTGGTCCAACGGCTTCGTCTACCCGCTGTGCATCGCCTTCATCAAACTCTCCATCCTGGCCTCCTACAAGCGCCTCTTCGCCGCCCGCAGCATGTCCGTGGCCGTGACCCTGGTGGCCAGCGCCGTGGTCCTCTGGGTCGTGGGCGTCAGCGTCGCGGGGGTGCTGTCCTGCGTCCCCGTGGCCAAGTTCTGGCACCGCGAGATCCCCGGCCGCTGCATCGACCCGGCGACCTTCTACTACGGGCAGCAGATCCCCAACATCGTCACGGACGTGGTGCTGCTGGTGATGCCGCTGAAGAGCGTCTGGGCGCTGCCGATCGCCAAGACGCAGCGGGCGTTGCTGTCGGGGGTGTTTTTGGTGGGGGTGTTGTACGTGCTCCCTTGGTTCACTTCAGATATTTGCTACGTGCTGATCGGGCTGGTGCAGGACGTTGATCTTCGATATCGTGCGCTTGGTCGCGATGATCCACATTACCGAAACTGGACCGGACATCACTTGTGCGTATCCCCAACTAAGATCTCGAGATCCAACCGGTGTGGCTGCTGACCTATCGACATGCGAGCAGACAACCAAGCTCCCGTGGCGGTGTGGACGTGCACCGAAGCCGCGGTGGGGATCATCGCCGCCTGTCTGTCGCATCTGCGGCCGCTGTTCCACCTCGGGGCCAGCAGGAGGCTGTGGCGCCAGCCCAGTCCGGAGATGCGCAAGCGCGAGCTGAACCCCCCACCGGAGGAGGGGTTCTCGACTGATGACACCCTGTTTGATCCGTGGGGGACGCAGCATAGTGGGTTTACGGGGCATAGTGTTTGTGTGGAGTCGGGGAAGTAGCCTGCCTGCCCTCGGGGAGGGGGATATGAAACATGGGGGTCGGGCCTTAGGGGAGGGGTTGGTGTCTGTTGGTGGGATTGACTGTCGATGTATATACTACCCTTCGTGACTCTCATTCATACACACTTTTACACTTTCACACGGAAGACCTCGGTATAAATACTACCCTTCGTGACTCTCATGCATACAATCCTTTACACTTGCACACGGAAGACCTCGATCTAAATCCTCACCTTCGTGACTCCCATTGATACAATTTTTGCCACTTCCACACAGATAACCCCCTACCTCAAACCCACTACACCCAACGTTATATCCCGACAGCACTCACACAGTCACATCCTCATCAGCCCTCACGCTCACCACCCCCTCGGCAAACCGTGTCAACCGCTCCCACCCCTCCGCGGTAACAAGAAACGTATCCGACAACTGGACGCACCCACCCCCCGCCCCAGGGACAAGAATATTGACCTCCACCGCAACCACCATGCCCGCCTGCAGCATCCTCTCCTCCCTCTCCTCCAGAAAAAACAGCTCATGCGGCCCCAACCCCACCGAATGCCCAATCCGCCCTGGGACATACGCCCCGTACCCTCTCACCTCATACCCCCGTACAGCAGCGCGGTACAGCTCCCGCACCGCCGCCCCAGGCCTCAGGAACCTCAGCACCTCAGCCCGGATATCCAGAGCATCGCGCATCGCGTGCCGCGGCGAAAGACCCAGCCCCAGCCCCAGCCCCAGCTCCACCTCCCTGATCCAGACGGTGCGCTCCAGCTCCGCGTGCATCCCGTTGGCCACCGCCCACACAAACACCGAGACACTCTCCCCGGGCCGCGGGACCCGGGGCAGCGGGTTATCGCAGCCGAACGCCTGCCGCGGGCCCGAGAGCACCCACGCCGTCAACCCGCTGTTGACCCCGCCCTCGGGGGATCCGAAGTCGCAGATCTCAACGGTGGGGTAGTGGGCCGCCCAGTGCGCGTGCATGCTCTGCAGCGCGGCCAGGACGGCGTCGCGCTCGCTGGTGCGGGGGTGCGCGAGTGCCGCGATGGCGGATTCCATCCCTTTCTCGGCGAGGGTGGCTGCGATGCGGGCGTGGGCGATCTCGTCGGGGTCTTTGATGGCTCTGCTGGAGTGGAGGAGCGGCGTGCAGTTAGTTAGCGTGGCGGTGGGGAGCGTGTGGCGGAGGAGGGTGTGTTGGGCTGCGGGGAGGGTGTCGTGCTCGATGCCGATGGTCGGGTGCGCGGGGAGGTCGCAGCCGTCCAGAAGGGTGGTCAGGGCGGCGGGCCAGGTCGGTGCGAGGGTTGGGGTTTGGCCCCAGGTGCCGTACAGGTGGATGGTGGGCGTCCAGGCGCTGGATTTGGCGTGCGTGCTGCGGAGGGCGTGCACCAGGAGGATGGGGCCGGATTGCCGCGGGAGGATGACGAGGACGGGGTCGGAGTAGATGATCGGGTTGAAACCGGAGAGGTAGAAGGTCGAGACGGGCTGGGTGCAGATGATGGCGTCGAGGTTGTGGGCTGTCATCTGGGATTGGAGGCGTTGCACGCGGGGTGGTTGAGAGGCCATGATGGTTGAACGAGAAGAGGAATATCTTAGGGCTCTGTTACAGCGGGGTCAGGGACGGTGTGGGTGGAAATTATATATCTCTCGTTCACATCGTCAACGGTGCGTGTGTCGGCCCACTAGAAGGTGACGAGGCGATATCTCAGACATATTGAAGTATGTTGACTAGCTTCCGAATACGCGAGTCAAAGTAGTGAGATGGTGGAGTGTTGTGGTCCCGAGTTTATACTTGGCTGAGATGGGTCGGTGTTGGTGGATGATCGTCGGGAGTTGTGCCTCCGCCTCACCCTTATCCATCTTGACAACATTTTCGCCGACTTCAACAAGCGGTCTCCATGGTGTAGTGGTTATCACGTGGGTCTCATATGCAAATATGACTTGGAAGTCGCACTTCCAGGACATCCCAAGGCCGGGAGTTCGATCCTCCCTGGGGACATGTGTTTTTGCTTGTTACCTTTCCTTTTCAGGTCGGGCCATTGCATAGGAGGAGAGTAGGGAACGCGCATTGAAAGGTCGATGCGATCAGATTATGGAGTATTCGCAATTCCCAACCTTAACCGCCCCCCTATCTTCATCCCTGATGCCATGTCAGTACTCCAACGCCAACAACAAAGGAACAACGCGAAGACATCGCCCCTATTACAGCCAATTCTCTGCCTCTGAAACAGCACGACTCTGCTCCTGAGGATTTATCTTTCTTTACGCACGGACCGAAAGGTCACCCTGACCACCCCACAAACCCGACAAATCCCCACTAAGACCGGGGTCTATTGAAGCTTGTAAGAACCCATGTCTCAAATGCCCCTGAATTGCCAGCGACCATCCGCTCAAAGAGTCTAGAGCAATTGAATCAATCTGCATGCCACCACTGCAGAGGATAGCACCCCAGACCCTCGACCGAGACCTGCAATCCTCCCCAATTTATACCATTGGCACCCCCATCACACCCTCCCTAGCTAGGTAAAGATAGAATATCCTGCTCAGCGGTTACTTATTATGCTGCCGTCTCAACAATGTCAATATATCGAGTGCAAGATCAGACAAGGACCTCAAATTGAGAAGACCGGGTTGCGCGAGGACTTGGCTACTGGCAGTCCGCTCTTCTTCCTCAAACCTCCCTCCATGCCGTTTGAAGTCATCCTTATGACACATAACACTACAACGCACCTAGAGTAAGACATCCGTAGCATGAACCATTCGAGCGTCAGTGTTGGACCATCCTGGACTCGGCAACCTCCGACGGAGGAATTGACCACCGCTCGTACATCCGAAGCCCCATTTGTCGCAGCTGGAGACAAGCAAGCCGAGGAATATCCGTGCAGACGCTCTGACCCCAGTAAACTTCTCAACGGGGCTGGAAGACTGCGTGGAGGCCCGTGCCTCAGCGCAGAAATCAAAGACATCGAGTTAGGGCTCTCGGCAAGGCCTAGACCGGTCAACTGGCAGTGCGCAATCTAACACTACACAGACATCAATACCTTCACGTATCACCCCTTGAGATATCCAGGGGAAAGGAGAACATGACTCTCTTCGATCGGGCTGACCAGATCTCAGCATGTAGTTAAATAGCCCCAAGGGTCGTGAGAACCCAGCACCGTCGGTTCATGTCGAAGCCCTACTCCTCAATCCATCACTCGCCCCCCAAACGAATCACCATGTCCACCCCCCAGCTGCTATACTTCCACTGCCCCGAAGCGGCCCTCTCCTTCCGCGCGAAGCTCCTCGCCGCGGACAACCCGGACGTGGCCGCGCAGCTGGTCGCCCACCTGCCCCTGCAGAGCACGCTGGGCCACGTCGTCATCTCCGGCGAAGCCTTCTGGCTGCCGACGCGCATCGTGCACCTGGGCCGCGACCACCTGGTCCCGCGACACCCGGGGGCCGTCTATCTCAACGCCGTCGGGGGCTCGCTGTGTCTGACCTACGGGCGCGTCACCGAGAGCGCGCCGGTGAACAAAGTAGCCGACGTCGAGGCGGCGGACCTGCCCGCCCTCGTCCAGCTGGGCCGGCTGGTGTACGAGCAGACCGTCGCCAGCGCGCGCCACACGCTGCTCACCATCCACGTTAGCCTGCACCCGCCCAAGCACAACCTCAAGCTCCCGACGGGGAACCACCACCCCCAAGAACACGAAAATACCCCCTCCCGCCCCCTCGACAAACCCCTCCCAACCAACACAACCCCCCCACAGCCCCAAACATGGCACACAGCCCTCACCACCATAACCACCCAAACCACCACCATCTGGCAGCACATGCCCCCGAGCATCCACCGCATCAAATGGGGGATAATTCCCAGCGGCGCCGGCACCGGCGCCCAGTACTTCTCCGTGCTGGTGCACCTGAAGTCCTTCCTCCTGCATCTGGGCGGCGACGTCCTCTACCGTCTGCTCAAGGTCTCGCTGTACCCCGACCTGCCCCTGGCGGTGGTGCAGCGCATGACCCGCGAGTTCCTGGTGGTCGGGTTCAATACCTTCGATATGTTGGTCGATCTGGGGCTGGGGGAGATGCGCGTCATTGGGGAGGTGTATTTGGGCGGGCTGGGGAGGGTCGCCTGTAAGGAGGAGTATCGCGTGTTGACCGGGGCGTTGTTCTCCTTTGTCTGTCGTATGCATCGCTGGGTGCATTTGGTTTTTCCGTGGAATCTTGGGGTCGCGTTTCCGCATCGGCATGTGGAGGAGATTTTGGGGGTGGTGGGGGGGTTTGGGGATGGGTGTGGGGGGATGGGGATGGATGGGGTAGATGGAGAGGGCTTGGAGGGAGGGGTCGAGGTTGGGAGAAGGGTGGGTGGGAGGTTTAATGTGATGGGAGTGAAGGCTGTGGCCGAGAGGGTGGAGGAGGCCCCGGTTTGATATCGTGTCAAGTCAGGATGGAGGCTGCAGCTGTGGTTGGCGTGCGGGGTTTTTGTTTGTCACATACCAGATTGTTCTGTTCTTGTTTTGCTGTATAGAGTTATCTTCAGTCGTCTTAATACTCTACTCCAGTATAGTCTCGTCATCCCGTGCCCTTCTTGCTGTGTAGCCGAAGAAGAGTAGTCAGAATGGAATTAAAGCTCCAAGTGCAGATCATGGATCAGAGCGGTGCTTAATGTAAAGTAACCCAGGCTTTACACCCGACTACAAGTGATCCTTACCTGTGCTGTACGGTGCACACTTATGCCGAAACCTATCAGGCTGCATCTCCACTGAGCTGTCAGAATATTTCATTATATACATGTACACTACATTCACCCTGGCATACCCCTAATGCTCACACAGCGAGAACGAGCCCGTCTCAAACGCCCCATTCTGCTTGTCCTGGAACACACTCCGCTCCTCCATCAACTCCAACCGATACGCCTTCGCCTCCTCCAGTGTCATCAACCCCTGCGCCAACGCCCCCTGGTCACCCGCCCACTCCGCCTGCTGCGGCGGCACGTTAGCCGTGGAGATCACCCGACGGTGCGGGTCGATCAGGAACAGCGCCAGGATCTTGCGATGGCCCGGTTTCGTGGGGTCCGCCAGCGCGAACGGCGCCACGCGGTGCTGCACGGTGTTCGGGAAAGTGACCAGACGCCCCTCGGTGCAGACCACGCTGCCCAGGTCCTGCGTGAAGTGCGCGCTGTCGTTGTGGCCGTCGACGTCCGCGCCGAACCCGTACACCGCGTGGATGAACTCGTGCCGGTCCTGCTCGTAGCCCATGTCGTAGATCGTTTGGGCCCGGTGGCGGAAGGCGAGGCGGCTTTCCGTGATGTTCGCGCTGTCGTAGTAGTAGATCGCTGTGGCGCAGATTCGCTCATTCTACAGTGGAAGTGAGCGTTAGCATCATTTGATATTGAGGTGAGGGGAGGGACGTACCAGCTGCCCTTCGATGTGCCAGGACCCGCCCTCGTAGGTCGGCTTCTCGGGCGTCAGTTCGATGTTCGCCAGCTTGACGATCACCTGCAGCCCGGTCTCGCGGAACTTCTCGCGCAGATCCATCGGCCCCTCGTAGGAGACCTTCGGGGGCACGAAGGTGGGTCGAGGCTCGGGGAGCTTGATGGGGCGCGCCTTCCACCATGCATCCGAGCGCTGCTGATAGTCGTCCTCATAGCCCTCCTCGTCTTCCTTGTCGCTCTCCCATTGTGGCTCCGGGGTCGAGCGGTCCAGGTACTCCACCCGGTCGTAGAGGATGCGGACATTCTCGTGCTGCCGAGTTCTGGTCAAGCTTTTGTTCCACTGCGAGATGGCGCGGGCGATGACGTTCTCGACGACCGCGTACAGGCTCTGATGGCGCTGCGGGTGGAGGTTGTTGATGTACGAGACGATGCGGCAGTCGTCGTTGTCAGAAAACTCCACGTCGCACGGAAGCCATTGGAATTTCTGGCTGTAGACCTTGTAGCCCGAAGACATCCAGCGCCAGTGCGGATCGCGGCCCTGGCCTTTGGATTCCTCGTCCGTGGGTACGGGCAGCACATCCCCGTGGCCGAGGTGCTCGAGGCAGTTGGCCACGGTCATGGTGCGGTCTGGCAGGATGTGCGTGCGGCCGTAGACGAGCGGAAATAGCGAGGGATGCACCAAGTCGAGGACCTTGTTGTCTGAGCCTGGGTGGTAGTCTTTCGCCTCCTCGGGGATGTCTTCCAATGGCGCTACGGCGTCGCGCAGTGCCTGCTGAAGGTCCTTGGGGATGGCTGTGTCAGACCGGACGACCCCTACGTGATCGAAGACGGCGAACGTCCCCTCCTCCTGCAGCACCTTTGCTTTCCACCTCATCTCGGCAATGATCGCGTCGACCATGGTGGGGGTGACGTCTTGCCCGGCCTCGGCGATCTCCTGGCGCCACTTGGCCGTGATTTCCTCGTCGAATACCTGAGCGGGGGTTAGAATGCGTTTCTCTCGGACTGGCTGGTGATTTACCTTGCGGTCCCAGTCGGGTTTCTCGGAGATGGTGTTCACGATTTGCAGCATGAGGATCTCGCGGTGGACGAGGAGATTGCTGAGCGGATCATTAGTCGACGACGCCCACATCTGCTGTGGTACTTGGTTGCAGATGCCTACCCGATGTAGCCGTCATAGATATCTTTGCTATCTAGTGCATTGGGAAGTGTTACTCTTTTCAAGGAATACTTAGCCTGGGTTCATTAGCTTGCGAATGAAATATGATCTGGGCTGGGAAGGCACAATACCGGGACTGGGTGGTTCAATGGGAGGCCGTAGCCTGGGAGCTCGATGCGGGCAGGTGAAGTAGTCATGGCCGCTGCAATGCTAGTAAAGAAACGAGTGTACATGAAATGGAGTTGTGGTAGCAAGGATTTACTACTCAATAAGTATCGAGTTGGTTGTTGCATGTTTTTATCCAAGCCGGGATGGGAGTCCTGAGGCAGGAACGGGTGTTCGGTGGGTCGCTGCCTTGACCCCTTTTTATTTCCCGGTCTCTGCCTGCCAGGCACCCCAGGCACCTGCAGGCATCTCCAGGCATCACTCGGCGTTGGTGGGCCGCCGCCAAGCATCGATGTGTGATACCTGGCGATTCAGGCATCCGCAGGCAGCCGAAGACACGCCTCGGCAGTTCCGGGTCGCAAGGCATCAATCTAGAGATACCTGGTATTCCAGGCACTTACTCCGGAGTAGACACCCAGGCATCAGCACTGGCACTGCACGGGCACTGGCTCTTGTACTGCTGCAGAATCATGCATTCCATCTAATCTAAATCTATCATATGCTGAACAATACTCTAGTCTATATACCGGCTAATATGCACCCCATGCTCGAATCTCACTTTCACCTCGTACCCCCCTAGGCAAACCCAGGACGGCTCATCTTCTGCACGTAATCCTCCAACAGCTTCTCCTCCTGGTCGACAATCGGCTGAATGACCGTCAATCCGCGATCGATCTCCGTCTTCAACCGCTCCCACTCCGCCGAGTCTCCCGCCGGACCCTCCTTGCGCTGCACCGCCTCACCATTGGCATGGCCGTTCTGTGCGCCCGTCGCATGGCCGTTCGTCTCCGCGGCAGCAGCAAAGAACGGGGTGTACCCGGCGGCCTCGAACGCGTCCGTGGGCGGGACGGTGTAGCGGCCCTTCTTGAGCACGTACTTGCTGATGGAGACGGCGTACAGGCGCTTGAGCAGCTTCTCGGGATCCTCCTCGACGGTCCTCTTGCCGCTGGGCTTCAGGAAGTAGGTGACGATGTAGATCCACTTCTGGTCGAAGCTGGCGATGTGCGACTTGACCTCGTACCGGGTGTAGGCGGGGATCTCGCGCTTGAAGTTGGTGTAGACGCTGCCCAGGATGAACCCCAGGAACCCCTTCTTGCCCTGCTGCTCCAGCCGCTTCTCCAGCAGGGCGGCCCCCTTGACCACGATGCTGGACATCAGCGCCGTGCGCGACACGTCCAGGTCCGAGAAGTAGGTCGAGTTGGACTTGTGCATGTTGAAGTCGATCTCCATCACCGGCGCCCGCGAGTAGATGCTGAGCGGGCTGAGGATCTCCGTGCTCGGGCGGGCGGGCTGCTCGACGGCCGGGGTGATCAGGTAGCCATATTTGAAGAAGTAGCGGTAGACGCGGATCTACGCAGCACGGAGGGTAGTTAGTGACAGGTGGTTGGCAGGTTGTCAGGAATGAAAAGTGACACTCACATGCCACACCAGGGGCAACGTCTTAAGGTTCAGCAAGGCCAGAACCAGGGCGGTTGTTTTCCAGAAGGTGGCCGACTCCCAGAGGCAGCTGGCGAATGAGCGAATGGCCTCCATCGCGAGGAATGTGCAGCGCTATAGAAACTGGCACAACAGGCAGAAAAACACAAAGAGTGAATGCAAGGGCTTTGAGCCGGAAGAATGATCGACAGCGCCTCAAGGGGGTTGGGGCCATTTTCAGGGGAGAAAAATTCCTGGCGGTGGGTCCGGCTCGGCAATCGGAGCTGATAAGATAATCAGAAGAGCCGAGGCTTTTTGGCCGATGACGTCGAGACTGGCCTGGAGATGGTTCTAGACTGGGTATGGAGGGAGTGGATTTGATTTCCGAGTTCAGCAGAAAATGTGTATCTTTATTCTTTGGATCTAATAGAGCAAGATAAAATCTGATACCACTAACTGTCTAGTATATCGAGTGCTGACCCCCAACGCGCTAGAAGTACTTATATTAGCATCGCACTGCCCAGCCAGCCAGCCAGCCAGCAGCCAGCGGCGTCAAACGCCAATCCCGCTGTCATCTAAATATTGTGGGAGAGCTGGAACAGACATTGTGCTCCTTTCATGAGTAAGATGCAGGTGACCTAAGCGAGAGTATACAATTCGATGCTCTACTAGCCCTAAGAATAAGCTGCATGCAAGCATAGGCGTGTCTCGCCGTTTTCCCCCGCGGGAATAGCCGTCTGAGTCATATCACCCTCCCGCACTTCTTCCTCTGCTGACCGAAATACATTCTATTGAACGCTCGAGAGAAAGCCTACGGTTGTCAAATCTCTCCAAAAGGGTAGGCCAAAAACTACACCAAGATAGTGTATCCGTGACATAACGATGCCTCCGCCACACGCCTCGGGAGACGCTCTGGTGGAGCACCAAGGTATCGAGTTATCCACCGTGTCTAGCGCGAGAAGCACCGGGAGCCGGTCTGCGGGGCCGCCGACCCTGACTCTCAATCAAAATATTCCTCAAACATCCAAGAGGTAAGCTACATTTGCTCTCCTTCCAATGACCAAAGCTCACCAGCCAGACAATTCATCATCATCGTCCTCTCCTCCTTCACCATCATCTTCACCTGCTGCGGCCTCAACTTCGCCTGGGGCGTCTACCAAGCCCTCTACGAGAACCTGTCCCACCAACCCAACACCCCGTTCACAGGGGCCTCGCCGGCCGAAATCGACCTGATCGGGACTGTGTCGTGCTCGCTGATGACCATCGGGGCCCCATTCAGCGTGGCGTGGGCCAAAGCCTTCCCGCCGCGCGGGGTCGCCTTCGTAGGCGGATTCGTGTTCGCGCTATCCCTCGTGCTGGCGAGTTTTGGGCAGCGGCTGTGGCACTTCGAGCTCGCGCAGGGAGTTCTCAACGGGATTGGAACGTGTCTTTGTTACATGGTAGCCGTGACGATCGCCCCGGGGTGGTTCACGCAGCGTCGCGGACTGGCGATGGGGATCATCCTGGCGGGCACCGGGGTGGGCGGGCTGGTGTGGGCGCCAGCCCTAACTGCCTGCGTCGAGCATCTCGGCTTCCGCAACACCCTCCGCCTGACGGGGGCCGTCTCCTTCACGCTGATCTCGGCCAGTAGCAGCGCCATGGCCTGGGAGCCCGGCACGCGCACGCAGATCGAGATCGAGAATTCCGCTCGCAGCAGCCGCAGCCGCGTCCACGGCCTGCTGAAGGTGCCCCTCGTCGACTGGCGCGTGGCGCGCTCCCGTCGCTTCATCGCCCAGGCCCTGGGCACGGTGTTCCAGGCGGCCGCATACTACACCCCAGTCTTCTTCTATGCGTCCTACGCACAGACCCTGGGGTACAGCACCGCTGCCAGTGCCAATTTCATTGCGTTGAGTAACGCCTGTAATGCCGTCGGAAAGGTGGTCATTGGGTACTTGGCTGACCGTGTGGGACGGCTGAATGCCTTGCTGCTGACTACCCTGCTGAGCGCGATCTCCACCGTCGCGTTCTGGCTCCCGTCCACGGTCGCGGGGGTGACCACCGAGTCGAAGGATCTGTTCATCACGTTCACCGTGCTGTATGGCATCTTCGCCAGTGCGTACGTCTCGCTCTTCCCGGCGAGTCTGGTTGAGTTGTTCGGGGCGCAGAATTTTGCGTCCGTCAATGGGGTGCTGTACATGGTGCGCGGGATGGCGACGATGATTGGGACGCCTGTGGGCGGGGTCCTGATTCGGAGTGGGAGGAGTGAGACCCCTGGGGCGTTCCGGAATATGTCGGTGCTGGTGAGTGCGCTGTTGTTTGCGGCGACGATGTCGGTGGTTTGGGTTAGGGTTGAGGCGTTCGTGGGGATGGGTGGGGTGGGGAGTAGGAGTAAGTGGCAGCGGTGAGGTCTGTCCCTTCGCTCGGATTGAGGTAGTGCTGCGAGGCTATTATTGGTTCTGCTTTACAAGATACTTCCTTGGAAGCTCAATTCCTCCCAAAAAGTGATCGTGCTAGAAAGATGTGCAGCGTCTTCAAAAAGATGACTATACAGCTACTCAAAAACCCGCAGCGGATTCCTGTGCTTTATTGGCATGTTTCATCAAGCAACGAAATCTACCCATCCAGTCCCGATCGTCTTCGCCTTTCTTTTTTATGATGGCCTCGGACGTCTATCATCTAGATTGAAGCAAGGTGCTCATCCAGCAGTTGAACCACTGCATCGTGGCCATGAAGCTGGGCGCGTTTCCTTGCAGTCCAACCATCCGAGCTGCTCCAAGAAGGATCGACTTTCCCCGTACCTTAATGAGTAGCTCACCTGCCAAAGCCACAGACCCTCGCTCAGCTTGCATCAATGGCGTCCACCATTCATCATCCTTGATATTCGGGCCAGCCCGCGATAGAAGGAGCCTCATAACCTCAATGGATGCATACTCAGCGGCATGTGAGATCGCTGTGCGATCAGATACATTTGTTGGATTCAGATCGACATCGTTGATCCGAAGGAGCTCTTCGACGATGAATTGTTGATCGTTGGCAGCAGCCCACATAAGGGGACCCAAGCTACTCGAGTCGGTGGAATTCGGATTGATATGCGGGTTCTGCAGAAGAGCTTGAGCAATATGTGCGTGTCCGCTGCCTGCTGCCCATGACAACGGCGTTTGACCTTGGTGATCTGCCAAGTCAACGTCTGCCTTCCCGGAGTCCACAAGAAGCTTAACAATATGTTCGTGCCCTGTATCGGCTGCCCATAACAAGGGTGAACGCCCGTCATGGTCCTGAATATTCGGGCTGACCTCTTCCAAGTCCAGCAGATGGTGAAGATAAATGATCTTGCCGCTCCTTACTGCCCAGATCAGAGCGTAGAAGAAATTGCCATTTCGCGTCCTGGGGTTTGTCTCGTGGACTGCCAGGGCGAAATTAAGGAGTTTCGCAGAGTCTGACTCCAAAACCCACCAGAGCAGTGAACGTCTTTGACGTCCGCCCCAGCTTTCGAATAAATTCACAAACCTTGCCCGATCCTCCTCTCCCTCTAACCCCAGTCGGTCATTATAAAATCCAACCATGGTCGCAATTATGGCCTCATTTCCGGTCTTAGCGGTCCACAGAAGCCATCGTATGCCATGCTCCGTCGCCGCATTCACCAGGACTGACAACGCTGGCTGATTGTGTTTGGCTTTTTCATGATCGATGAGTGCCCGCAGACTCTCCTGCCATTCGTCATAGATCCCGGTCTCGACTTTCTCCGGGTCACTAAACAAGCAGTCGACCACGGTCACGATACTGATGGCCTCTTGTACAGTCTGCGTGAAAGTACCTCCCACGATCCCATTATCCGGATCGATCAGGATCCGCGACAAAAGGCTCTTGCTTGCGGCCAATCGCGCCACTGCGGTCGGCGTCATGAGCGGGGTTCCCTCCAAGCTTCGTAGGTACTTCTGAAAGAGATTCTCAGCGTCGGTGTACGACAGGACTGGGAGCAAGATGGTAACGATTTGCTGTGCTTCCCAACATCTTTGCTGTGAGTTCAATTTTATAGAGCTGTTCATCAAACCCGTCCATTGAGGAGAGGAGGGATCATCAAGATATGCCTGTCTACTGCATTCACTTACCCCTTCCATCAGTCGTGCTGCCCCCCAGCGAATACTCTCTCACCGCATAACGATTTGCGAAGCATCGCGGCTCCACCCCTAAGATAGACAGTTTGCCAGTTGTCGCCATGCTTGCCGACTGCCTCTGAAGTGCGCTTGAGACAACAGCCAGTATATAGGATTTAGATCCATACTTCCTGTCATAAATGAGGTCTTCAATCATTTCACACTACAACACAGTATACTACTTTCACCGCACGGGTTACCTGGATAGAATGCATGCCTTCGCGTTGAGTATATTGTACAAGATCTCGAATTCGATCCAACAAAACGCCGCTTCGCTTCCCGAAATCGCTAATATCCGTGTCATACGGAATCTTCCTGTCAATGAGTTGCCATACTTGCAGCACACTCCATAGCAAACCCAAAACACCGGGCATACCATCCCTGGGACCAGTAGCTGAGCTCCATGCAATGCGGGGCGCCTCGAACCAGACTCCCATCCACACGCACACTGCGCGTGAATGCCCGCACACACGTGTCGAGCTCTTCTGCGTCTGTGGTGAAAAATGGATCGTCCTCCACCAGCGCAAACATGACCGGAACCAGAACCTGGGATGCCCACGTCTCTTTCCACACCGGCAGCCAGCTCGTCGGGAAGTCGACAAGGTCTGGGAGCGGCGAGATCGCGTTCAGGCGCTCACACAGGCCCAGAACCTCGGCCGCCGCGGTTCCGGGTCGGAACATCACTGCGTCCTTGTACTCCCCAGGGAACTGGACGTGATCTGCGTCGATGGTCACGAAGGACGGGCTGCTGGCCCTCATTGCCGGCAGCTGCGTGTTGCCCATGCCGCTGGCGATGAGACCGCCCAGGGGATACCGCGGTGCATCATCCTGCGCGTGGAGAGCCGCCGCTATGATACCTCCCGTGACTCCCAGACTGTGACTGAGCAGGACGATGCAGTTGCAGTCGTTAGGTACTCCGAAGTCGGCCCAGATCTGGGGCAGAATGTATTGGTGCAGCCAGCGGCCGGTCTCTCGGTAGAAGTCGGTTCCTTCTGGGACTGGAAGAATCGAGCTTGTGCCCCCGTACGAGGGACGGTCGATCGCCACGAACGGTACCCCGAAGGCTTCGCTGCTCAATTGGGCAGAGTTACCGGGGATGCCCGTGAAGTACTGGCTGTCGTAGCATCCACCATGAAGTCCGACGATCAGAGGACGGTAACGTAGATGGGATGCTGATGCGGGGGGGATCGAATGGAAGCCTGTTACAGTCCCGTCGTTGGATAACTTGATGCGAAACGGCTGCATGGGGCTGGAGTAACTGACTGATTTTAGGGGAAGATTCGTCGGAATGGAGTATGGTTCGTTAGGGAGTCAAGTGATAGATTTCCGATGATATCAAGCGGACAACTTAATCACGTGTGAAAATATGCAGCGCGAATCACACTCTCGGTAGATGCGTGATTTTTACGGCTATTCTGACTGACACTCTTTGATCTCAGCTCCGATGCGCGGCAAGCCGAGGGCAAGAATGCATTCTCGGGTGTACCGTACTGTGAATACTTCTTACTGTGCTGCGCGAATCCGCTGTGGAAGGGAATCGGTAGGCAGTCAGCATCGGCTTACCCCCGCTATCTCCGCGCCAGACCGTCTTAACTCCGTGACTGTCTCATTTTCGCCAGGAATTGAAACACAACAGTCGTCCTCGATTACATCGAACCAGGAGCGGGGTCACTCTAAACTCCAAACTCCGCCTACTCCACTCTAATTGCTTCACTATTGTTGTATATGGTCTTTTCTTTTCTTGATGGGACGAGAACCACCCGGGTCACGTGTGCTCCGAGTTCTTCGACACTGATAGTAAAACCCAAACTTTGCCGAAGTAAGTAGAACTTATTGGCCGAAAATGAATTTTTTTAAAAGAGTAATTGACCCAGCTTGCGCTTATCAGACACTTAATGTTCACTCAGGGATTACTGGTAGAATGTGGCGAGGTGAATGTGAGGACATGGGAAGGACCGAATCTAGGGCTACAAGGAAGGTAGGATTATAATTCACGCATCTCTGCAAATATGCCTTGTTGTCTCTGACAAACTAAATGACAATTTCCAAGTCTGCATATATACTGATACTTTCCGAAGCCCAGGGAAAGGCCATTTGACAAGCACAATTCAATAATCCAGACAATCGCATAGCTAGACGCCAGAGGAGGACCAATTGGCCTATTTCTAGTAACCCGGAAATCGCTACGTCGTCTATTTTCCAGGAGATATTCTTCTGGGGTGTCTTATTCTAGATTCATCATACAGTCAATATCATTGCGCCTGGCAGAGTCTGAGACTGGTATTACCAGGCAGCCCAGCAAGCTTTCACATACAAACCAAATAGTACTCCTGACTATTCATCGCGGACAACACACTGAATCGACATACGCTCGATCGAAAGCCAAACCCACCCAATGCCATCACCTCAGGCCTCGCCCGTAATGGCTCTCTTAGTCAAGATGGCCGAGTCCTCATTCAATCGGTCCCAGGTATGCGCATCGCGACAGGCCTGTCGACTCAGCCGGACCGCGCGTCTCGTCCGGGACCGCATCTCCGCCTCATACTCATCCAGCGCCTCTTTCGCCCCTCGGCCCTCCGTGTACACCTGTCGCAGCGCCTGTGAGAGGTAAAAGGCGTCCAGTAGCCCATGATTGGCTGCTTCGCCGCGATCTGCCCGAATCAGCATGACAGTTTCAACATTCTTCAGCAACAACCTACACATTGTCATGGCGTGGGCCGCATCCCCGGCCAGCGTGACCCGGCCGTCGCAGTTATCCCATTCCAAACACTCCCAATCCGCTAGTTTAATCTCCAGCACCGGCGTCCCAGACGGGATCCCCTCCACGACCGACCGCAGGAACGGCACGAAGCCAACCGCCCGTCGTTTCATATTGTCGAGTCGCTCTGCATCGGTTGCCGCCACTTCATCGGCCTCGCTGTTCACCGGCCACGACATGCAGATCTGCGCCCGATAGCGCTCCCCGTCGGAGCTGCCCTGCGTGCCGTTGCTCTGGGGGGTCTCGAGCACGGAGAACCAGAAGAACACCCCGGTGTTGGGGTGGCAGCCCTGGAAGAGCAGCGGATCCATCGCTCGCAGGGGGCGGATCTCCTCCGGCGACAGATCCACGGCTACCCCCGTGAACCGGATGGGGAGGACGGAGTTGAGGTATGCGTCTGGGCGCAGCACGCGGCGTACCAGCGATCGACTGCCTTCGGCCCCGATGACGAACCGTCCGGACACGCGCGTGTCGTCGGCTAGGACCAGGCACGGAGGAGCAGTCCCTTGGGTCTCGATGTCGACCACTTGCGCATTCCACTGGACATGCTCTTCGATCCCGCGTAGCAACGCGCCTCGCATCTTCTCCCGGTTGACGCGCCAGCGGGTGCTGGGGGGGATCTTGAACTTGGGAGCGCCGGTCGCCAGGTCGATGAAGAGGAAGTTCCCGTCGTCGTGCTGGGCAACTTGTGGGTCGACCTGTACCGCTTGGATGGCTTGTAATGTGTCGTCAGGGAGAATTTGCTGGATGTACTCCAGGGCCCAATGCAGGGTGATGGCCCATCCTTGGCCGCGAGCATGCGGCGATGCGTCCCGCTCGTAGATGCGGAAGGGGATGTTGTTCTGACTTGTGATTTAGTATGCAGTAAAAGCCTGGCAGTGTATAGATACAGTAAAGTACCTTCTTGAGAGCCTGACCAAGCGTCAGCCCGACGATGCCTGCTCCGACAATCAAAACAGGGTCCATGGCGATGGGAAACTTGGCTTGTGATTCTTACGAGCCACCTGGGTCCTGCCCCTTTGCCGCCCCCGCTTCATATACTAGTACTTAGTAGCATCGGCTGGGCAATCTGTCCCGTATCTGCTGTTCCGTGTTGTCGGATAGCGTATCGTCGGACCGTCGCATAGATAAGCGCAAATGCGGGGGTGGCTTGGCTGCATCCATAATACGCAGCGATTGCCGAGATGAGAGGGGAAGCCCCCAGGAGCCTACCGTAACCTATCATATCAGCTTGCGAGTGAGTATAGACGCGGAAATCGGCAATGGCTGCTGTTGCAGGACGTGATTTAAGCCCACGGGCACCCAATGCCCTCGAAGGCACTCAAACCCGCAAAAACACCACAATCCTCACCATGTCTCATGAAGCCCTGAACCCCATCCACCCGGCCGTCTTGCCGCATCTCGACCCTGCCTTTGTCGACCTCTACAACAAACATGTCGCCCACACCCCGAGCGGCCCGATCGATCTCGCCGTCCTTCGATCCAAGTACTCTGTGCTGTACTCCTACGGCACCGGTCCCGCGCCGGAGCCTGCGCGTGTCTACGATACCACAATCCCGGGACACCAGGGGGATCGGATCCCATGTCGGGTATATGAGCCCGACAGCCCTGGACCCTGGCCCGTCCACGTCGACTTCCACGGTGGCGGTGCGTGCTCTTCTTCAGCCCAATGTGTATGGTGTTTTTCTAGTGTTGGTCTCGACTTCTAACTGCAACGGCAATACACGCACAGGCTGGGGCCTCGGCGACCTCGACACCGAGTCGCACATCTGCAAGCACATCGCCGTGAAAGCCCAAGTGGCCGTCATCGACGTCGCCTACCGCCTGGTCCCCGAACACGCCTTCCCCATCGGCATCCAGGACTCCTTCGCGGCGCTGCAGCATCTGGCGTCGTCTGCCGGCCGCGCGCAGTTCCCGGGCCTCGACACCAGCCGGATCTCCCTCGGCGGCGTGTCCGCCGGGGGTAATATCGCGTTGATCCTCGCCCACCTGGCGCGCGACCACGGCATCCCCCTGCGGTTGGTGGCGGTGGGGACCCCCGTCATCGACGATATTTCCGTCTACAGGACGGCCGCCGACTCGCCCTTCCCGTCCATGCAGGCGATGGAGTTCGCGCCGACCCTGAACTGGGCGCGGTTGAAGTGGTTCGATGAGCTGAAGTGGCGCAGTCTCGGCGCGGACGAGGCCGTGCGCAAGCAGCAGCGGGCCGAGGTGAAGTGGTATGCGAATGCGCTCAGCGCGCCGAGTTTCACCGGGCTGGCGCGCACGGTCATCTACACGGCGGGCTGTGATCCGCTGCGCGATGAGGGCGAGGCTTATGCCCGGAAGCTGATCGAGGGGGGCTGTGAGGTTACCGTGCGGCGGTTCGAGGGGGTGCCGCATCCGTTCATGCATATGGATAAAGGTGCGTTTCTTTCTTCTGGGTGGGTGGGATGCGTATGTGGGGTGCTCTGGCATGCTGACTGGGGCGCAATAGATCTCTGGCAGGCGCGGGAGTTCATTGATTTGGTTGCTGGGCATGTGAAGGCGGCGCTGCACGAGGTGAGGTAGTTTGCAGTCCAAACTAGAATTAATGATATAATAAGTTCAACAATGTATATCCTTAGTGAATAAATCTCTGTCTGTTCTTTGTGGGGCGATGAGAACAAGAATGAGGAGCAGAGGAAGCAGAAGAGATAGAGATCGAGCTAGCAATGCAATACCAGCCTCAACAGCAGTAGTCAAGATGATAATATCAACCGAGGTAATAATATGAGAAACCCGACAAGAAAAACCATCATCATTCTAGCGATAGTAAAGATAATCTTCAAGGGCTATTTGTCATACATGTTGCCCTGCGGGGGTAACTATGACTCCACATCCCCCTCAGCAGCTTCCATCGCATACAATTGCTCAACCAAAGGAACAATCGACTCGCGCAGACCCCGAAACCGGACCCCGAGCATCTGCTTCACCTTCCCAGCATCGCAAGCGTAATGGCTGTCCCGTATCCGATGCCCCGGACTGCCCACCGCAACACGCTCTCGGGCGGCGGGAATGGCCTCGCGCAGTACATCCGCGATCTCCTGCGTGTCGTACGCCCCTTCGGTGACCAGGAACCGTTGGTGCGAGGAGAGGGTTGTCGTCAACGCGCGGAGACAGGTGTCGGCCAGGTCCTGCACATCTACCCAGACTAGCAACCACAAAGAATCGAGGTTAGTACAGTTGTTGCACCATTCTGGTTTGTTGAGGGGAAAAGTAGGGCTTCGTACCCGGAGCCTTGGTCGGCGGGAGTGCCTCGCGTCCCCCCTGCGCCACCTCCCAAACAATGCGATTACTGGCGTTCAGCTGCGCCAGCGAGGCTATCGGATGGATCATTTCCCCAAACACCATTCCAGGACACAGCGTCACGAGCTGGAAGTCCACCGCGTGCTCCTTCACGTACGTCCAGGCGGCCCGTTCGGCGAGGACCTTGGATGCGCGGTATGCGATGGCCTGCGTCGTCAACCATGCATCGACCAGAATAAGCAACGATGGACTGTACTGTACTTGAAGGGACAGAGTAACGGAACATACCACATTCCCCGTGTCCCGTCCCTCCTCATACCCTAACGGACTCCAGTCCTCCTCTGTGTATACCCGTCCAGGCTGCAAGCCCTGCGCCGCGTCGTAGACAGCCGCGAACGAGGACATGATCACCAACTTCCGCACGGTCGCAAAACGGTGTGCCGCCTCGCACGCGACAGTCGTGCCCTGGATCGCTGGGAGCAGGAGTCGCTGCTCGAATTGCCCCGGGTGCGCGTCGTAGGTGAAGGCCGAGGCGAGGTGCAGGATGGCGTCGCAGTCTGCCGCCGCGGGAGCGAATTGCTGCAGGTCAGTGGGATCGGCCACCACGACGATTTCCAGCCGGTCCAGCGGGGCGACCCCGGCGGCGAGCAGGGCAGCGACAGTGGCGCTGGCTTTCTGGGTAGTGCGCACTGTTCCGCGGACGGAGTGGCCGGCGCGCAGCAGGGCGGCGATGCAGTGCGCGGCGATGAAGCCGTTGGCTCCGGTGACTAGGGTGAGCATTTGGATTGTAGAGGATTAGGATTTATGTCGGGTTTAGGTCTGGACAGAATTAGTGACAGAGAACAATAATCACTCAACTATCTATATATTCCTACATGGCTTGCAATTATAAATAGTTCGCAGGGTGTAGTCCCCTTCCCCCGTCCAGCATTGAGCCTTTCCCGTCGCGTAGATTAGCAGGTCCCGCGCGGTTCAAGCGGAGACGGAAGCCCTGGTTGTGCATTGCCTCGGTCGCTGTGCTATATTTGATTTGATATGATCTTGGTTTGTTTCATTTGATTGCTGGGATCTACTGTCATTATACATTTCGGGCCATGCATCCTTAATGATAGATATCCATGGTGTTTATCGGAAACGCGAGTAGACAGAATATGTGCTACCAATATAAGGAAGATAGTTGCGCAGCATATTCCAGAACACGAGAAAAAGTGATTAGTGGACAATGTTACTGGTTGTATCCTACTCACTCCAAAATATACCATGTCCAGTAGTTTAGGCACCGGGTGCGAGATTTGTCTTTTCCTCTATTCCACTGTTCTGATATCTGTCGGAAGCCTACCATGTTGAAAAGTGTTTCCTATCAGCATCCGTTGTACTGTACGTCTTAGGTCTTAGGTATACGAGACCAGAATCACACAATGCCCAGTCCTTTTTTACGATAAAGGCTACTGCCTCAGGTATAGTATGCAAGTACTACCATCCTGCGAGCCAAAGTCACCACCTTCTCCTAGCAACTCTAATACACATAGCGAAAGTCGACCCCCTCCCCCCCAGCCCTAACTCCAGCCTCCTCTAGACGTCGCTCCATGTGACTGCCTGCAGCCTGACCCAATCGCTCTGCCCGCGCGTTCCGACGGCCGTATACCCCCCGCAGCGTGGTGGAGATGACAATGGCACCGGCATTGACGGCAACGATCGTGATCTTGGCGGGAATGTACCTGTCTCAATTAGCGAGGTCGGCATGAGAAACACCGCCAAGGATGAAAGATGAAAGACGAGGGTACAACACACCCTGGAGCGTCGCGGGCTTGGAAGGTCTGCGGGCCGATGATGTTGGCGATGCTGAACCCGGCCGAGACGAGCGTACTCCCCGCCACCTGTCCTGTCGTCAGCTCTGCAGGTGCTGCAATAGTGCATTGCGTCTGGCTTACCTTCATACCGTAGCCCTTGTAGTTCGCACCGGTCCATGCGAAAATCAGAGCTAGTGGCGCGACAGTCTGGATCTTGCTCAGCAACCCATCTCTACACGACCAGAACATCACCTTGCCCCGGGAAGACCAACCGTGTTCACCAGGTATATACCCGCCAGACAACCGGCCTGATTCGAAGACGGCAGGAAAGACATCAAACACGCGCCCAGCAAGGTGGGCAGCAGGAGGAGATTGATCGCCAGCCACCGGGAGTAGCCCCGGGCAATAGCCAGGGTGGATCCCATGGTCGCCACGATGCTGACCACCCCGGAGGGCATGTTCAGCAGGGCGCTTTCCTTAGAGTTGTACCCGAACTCCTTGATCAGAATGGAGGAGAAGGTGGTGATGACGCCGCTGGGGATGGTGATCAGGATGGTCAGGAGGACGAGCAGGGCCGTTTGCAAATCTCCGCATGCTTCCAGGAACGACCTCGGGCGCAAGCCCCTCTCGCCCTCCGTGCCACTGACCTGCTCCTGTTGCAGCCGCTGCGCTACGCGCTCCTTGTCGCTGGGGCTCAGGAACCCCGCCGCGGCCGGAGTGGCCGGGAGTACGAGGAGGACCAGCAGCGCCGCGAGAACGTTCACTCCCCCAATGACCACGAACATGATCCGCCACCCGTGGAAGGCGAGCGTGGGCGCGGTATGCTGCGCCGCGAAGGAGATCAGCCCGCCGAGTATCTGGCCGGTGCCTAGGCCGCAGTACCAGAGACCGTATCGCGGAGTCGACTCGGCGCGCGTGTACCACATGCTGGTGTACATTGTCAGAGCGGGGGCTGTAGGCATGGTAACAGATCAGCAATGAATTCAGGTACATTAGACACCAATGGGGAATGATTTCTGGCGCACCAATGACCGCCTCCAGCGCACCGAGAAGCACTCGCAGCGACATCATCCCGGCGAAATTCTGCGCCGCGGCCGAACAGCACAAGAGCACTCCCCAGCAAAGAATATTGCCCCCGAGAACCTTGGTAACCGGGTATCGTTGCAGGAGGAAGCCTGCTTACGGTCAGTGACGGATACACGGTGGCAGCAGCAGCAGCAGCAGCAGCAGCAGAGTAGGGCAGCAGACCTTGAGGAATCTCAGCAACCGCATAAGCGATGAAGAACCCCGTAGCCAGCCAGGAGAAGTCATTGCCCTGCATCCCGAGATCATCCTGCATCCCCATCACGTTGGCATACTAGCCCCATCAGCCATCAGCAACGGGTGTCCCGACGAGACCAGCAGGGTGCACATACATTCAAAGCCACCTTGTCCAGAAACTGCAGCAAGTAGGTCAAGAACATGGTCGGCAGGATACGCCAGTCGATCCGACGCAACAAGGCTAAGTCATCGTGCAGATCGCCGAGGCCGTAGTCGACGGCGGCCAGCTTTTCCTCTTTGGTGTCTGTCATGGTGTATGCAGCGATGGTAGCAGCATCGGAGGACAAGGGGCGCGGATGGCATGATGAGGGTGTTTAATAAAGGTCTATTGTAGCTACTGTAGCATTGCAACGAGGTATCGATGCTGGCTCTCACTGGAGGCAACCAGGGCGATAAGCTTCCGACTAGTCCTGCGGCCGTCGCATAGATAAACTAACGTTACCAGATACGAGCCGTCGGCTGCACGATAAGAGTCGGATGCATGATCCATTCTTTCGAAAATGCTCAGGATACATTTATAGCACAACCTCGAACTCGACGATGAGGCATAGAGACAAACTTCAGCGTTAATCATTTTTGGAACATCGATCTGTACACTCACAATGCCCTCCCGCACCGACTCCCCGCTGAACATTGCCATCATCGGCGCTGGCCTCGGTGGCCTCAGCGCAGCCGTGGCGCTACGTCGTCAGGGACACCACGTCACGGTGTACGAGCGATATGACTTCGCTGGGGAAGTGGGCGCCTCGCTGAGCGCCGCCTCCAATGGATCCCGCTTCCTCGAGCAATGGGGGGTGGATGTCAAGGCTGCGAAGCCGGTCAGTTCCCCCTGCTCTGGTATCCGCCAATACTCATCGCGAGACACAGGTGATCCTCAAGAAACTCATCATGCACGACTGGACCACTGGAGAAGTACAGAAAGAGTACGGTCTGGGGGACTACAAGGCCAAGTTTGGCACGGTCCGTCGGGCATTCACCCCCGCATAGCCCGAATACCACTGACATGGACCCATCAGGAGTACAACAACTTCCACCGGATTGACATCCACCAACAATTGCTCCGCTCCGCCTTCGACGAGCCGGGAGACGGTCCCCAGTGCACGTTGAAAGTAAATCACAAGGCCGTGGCGCTGGACGCGGAAGCCGGTCGCATCGAATTCGAGAATGGCGAGACGGCGTCGGCGGACCTCATCGTCGCTGCAGATGGCATTCGCGTACGCACCCAAGCTCTGGCGCCTGTACCCTAGGCTCTCAAGCATTAACAATTGACGTCAAATCCTTAATGCAGTCCGAGAGCCGCCTCCAGATGGGCATCACCCCCGACTTCGCCATGTCGACCTCGTGCTGCTACCGCTGCATCATCAGCGCCGACAAGCTGCGCCGCCTCGGGCTGGACGACTACATCGACAACGCGGCGATTGAGTACTGGGGCGGCATCGGCATCAACAAGATCGTCATGTCCCCCTGCAGCGATGGCGACGTCGTGAGCTGCTACTGCTTCTACCCGGCCGAGCACAACAACCTCCGCGACGATGGCTGGAACATCTCCGCCACACCGGAGCAGCTGGTGGCCACGTTTCCGGGGCTGGATGAGCGAATGCAGCGGTTGCTGATCAATGCTGAGGATATCAAGATGTGGCGCTGTAGGACCTCCCCCCCCACCCATCCCTCCGCTCCACCAGGCTGAAGAAAGCCGTTGGCTGATCTCGAATAGTGTACCGCCACCAGCCGTACCCCTACTGGGTCA
The DNA here is from genome assembly GCF_003184765.1 of Aspergillus aculeatinus CBS 121060. Lineage (NCBI taxonomy): Eukaryota > Fungi > Ascomycota > Eurotiomycetes > Eurotiales > Aspergillaceae > Aspergillus > Aspergillus aculeatinus. Next base: position 63,306 of record NW_020291535.1, on the reverse strand, counting down.
AGGGTAAAGTCTGCCTGCTGGGCGACGCCGCCCACCCGATGATGCCCGACCAATCGCAGGGCTCGTGCATGGCCTTCGAGGACGCGGGCGCCCTGGGGCTGATCTTCCACCGCACCTTCGCCGAGGAGTACAGCGTGGCCGAGGGGCTGCAGCTGTACGAGCAACTGCGCAAGCCGCGGGCCACGCACATCCAAGCCGCCAGCTATCGGGCCCGCGAGGATCTCAACGAGCGCATCGGCTGGAGCTCGTCCACCGACCGGCCGGGGAAGTTGACCATTGAGGAGGTTTGTGGGTATAACATGCAGGTGCACCTGGAGGAGCTCAAGGGCAGTCGATAGACGGGGGTAATATGTACATATCAAGCTTCGACTTCGTACCAGTTATGAAAAAGGCCAAACACAGTGCATTCAAGGTGTGATGTATGTAACTAAGTTAACATGAAGTTCAATAATCCAGACAATCAAACGAACACCATCCCCGGAAATAGACTATAGCGAACGCTGGCCCAATTCGCGTCCGCCCGGTCGTCCGCCCAGACGGCTTCGAGCAACCGCCGCGCTTGGAGGATATGCCCCCAGCCCAGCGTGTTCTCCATCACCATCAGGCGCTCCTTGATGCCCATCCGTCGCTCCATGCTGCGGCTGCTGGCCCCCGCGATCACCAGCGGGAAGAGCAGACTGCCCTCGACGGGGCTGCCGTAGGGGATGCTCCGCCCCGCCGCTACGATGCCCGCGACGGCCTGCTCGACCTCGGCGTGGTGCGGATCGTAGCCGTCGACGATCTGATGCAGGCGTAGGCGGATCGCCCACTCGAATGCCTGCGTGGCCAGATGGTCCACTTCGTTGTCTGGGCGGACTGCTTCGGATTCCCGGCGCCAGGTGTCCAGGCCGGCGCGGACGTGCGCAGCGGCCGTGCGGAAGCCGATCTCCGAGAGGTCGTCGATGCGTCGGCTGCGGTGCGCCGCTAGAAGATTGACCCGGCCGAGGGACTCCAGTAAGCTCGTGGGGAGTCCGGATATCGTGTCCCCTGATGGTGATGATGTGCTGGCGGCGGCGGGAAGGTAGGACGGGAGAGAGGATCCCAATGTGAGGTCGGTCAGGCGCTCCCCTGCCCGTAGTAGCGGGGGTTTGCACCGGGAGATGGTGGAAATGGCGTCTAGGTAGTGGAACAGCTGGAGACAAAATGTCCCTTCGCTGGTTGAGGCCAGCCGGTGCCGGTCGATCGCGCCGAGGAGGCGCCCGGCTGCTTTGAGGTGCCATTTCCAGGCGCGAGAGGTGCCCTCGAACAGCTCCGTGAGACATAGTAGGAGGATTGTGGTGCAGGCTTCGAGGAAGGATTGTCGATTCGGTCGACGGCTGAGCAGGTTGTTGACTTGCGACAGCGCTGTTATGGTCAGTGGCCTTGTTACAGTCGATACATCATGGAGAATTGAGCTTAGGTGTTGCTGTGTTCAGAACAGACTTACCCCGTCCTTGTCGCGTTAGGGCTCGGTTCCAGATTTGGGGATAGACGCGCCGCCAGTGGCAGCCACTCAGCCCTAAGAGGGCGCTGGTGAGAGTCTCCGAGGCGGCGGCCATGGGCAGCAGAGTCGCCAGAAATGGGTTGGCGGTGGACTTCGTCATGGACCGTGACAGGGCTCGGGCCACAATCTGGACATAGTGGTTGAAGAGGCAGCGATCGTCGTCATTATGCAGATGGGCATTGAGCCCGCTGTCTGGGGGTGGCGAGACGGGTCCGAGGACCATCTCCACATCGATCCAGGACGGCGAAAAGGGCAATATCGGATCATCGCCGACAGCGGATGATAAGAGATGATCGGAAGGAGAGATCGGATCGAGCTCTGGGGTTGGATCCGAAACGGAAGATAGGATGAGGTCGTGCGCAGCTTCGGATAAGGGCATTTCAGGCGGCGACGGCAGCGCGGAGACGATCACCGGTGGCGGAGACCGTGCCCTGGGGGTATTCCAATAGCATGGTAGGTTCAACCGACGACAGTCGCTACATCGAGGTCGTTTCTCATCGCATTTCTTCTTCCTATTGGCTGACAGTCAGAGAGTGTGCATGCTCATGCATTCAATTGCGTCCTCATGGATCCCTTTACCGCGCTTTGCAGGAGACACATCCGTCCCGGGACCGAGAGGCTCTTGGCCGGCGATTCGCGAGCGTCCGGGCTTCTGCATTCGGTCTGCCAGGCTGTTGGGGCTCACAAGTATGACCAAGGCCTGGTTAGTCAGTATTAGAATACCCCGGATGCTGAAGAAGTGCAAGCATACGTGCGCAGCGGGAGCACGGCGAGGTGCCATCACAGCGTTGTTTCTATGCCAAGTCAGCCCAAGATCAGTCTCAGATGGAGGCAGTAAGGGGGTGGGACTCACAATCACTGCGCACCGAGCGCAGACACGACCCGAGGCAGTCATGGTATCAAAGCATCTAAAACAGAGAAGAAGCGACGGAGAAGAGAAGATGCGTCGTAGGAGTTATCAGTTATCAGGGACGCGACGGGGAGGGGTTCGATAAGCGGTAGAGTCAACGAATCGGATTTCAGTGCACTCGGTAGTGAGTTCTACTGATAACCGAGGCGGGGAGGAGTCTCTATCTCGTAGTTAGCAGGAAACCAATGCGCCTGCAACTCAGTGGCACTGTTTATCGGTTGATTGGTAACTTGACTTTACTTCGATTCACGCTAATCCAGGCAAGGTTAGGTGGGACTTCTCTCCGGTCTGGAATGCGGGGAAGTAAAAGCCACGTTGACATCACAGCTTGAATCACTTTGGTTCTCTTCAACGGCAATGGAGCCCTATGCCCCAGCAGAGAGGGGTGAGATAAATACCTGGTTAACCAGTCGAGCAACTCTTGATTTAAACCGCGGGGGAACGAATCCCACACAGCGGGTGACGGTATCATTGGTGGTTCAAGAATGATACTCTATAACGACATTCAGTTCTTTTCTCTCTCCGCCACTCACGGTACAATCAGCTTTATTTACGTCGTAGTCATGCCTGGCTTGCGCTGTGGATAGGGCCATCACAGGTGCACGTAGGCCACGTGACAGTTACCGCCTGCGGATAGGGTCACAACTAAACATCAATGAGAAAGACAAGATTTCTAGCTGAGCAAAGGTTCAAGAAGGATATCCACATTAGCACTGGTATGTCTCTTTGTCAAGACCATATCAACAGCCACGGTATCACTGCCTAATAACCAAAGTGACTTCCAACCCAGATCTACTTGCACCAATGACACAACTAGATCTGTAAGATCCAATGCGTCTGTCCTCCTATTCCAAGAGCATCACTGTTTCTCACTCACTCTTGAAAACGAACAGGTTCACAACAATGTCAGGCGACATTTTAAGAAGAGCTATAGCTCTATCGTTCCAAGCGACAGTTTCAATGTCAATCACATGACGGGATCAATATATATATACCTGGTCCGGAGCGAAAAACCTAGACCCTCGTTATAGACGGGCTCTGGTGGCAAGACATAGTTGGTAGAACTCGAAAGGTGGGTAGTATACGATATCCAGTTGACCCGCACTCATTGGTAGACGGTTCTGAGCGAGTTTGAATCCATATTACTACCATCCTCCTACACCGTGCCCCGCACATGAGCAATAGACATCAATGTTAGTGTCGAACTCACATACTTGCAGCATCAGATCCAGGTAACATGCTCTTACACTACAAGATCCGACCGAGGAGGTCTAGTGCAACATGTCTAGATCCAAACAGCAGCATTCTTCAGCACCGGTAGAGATGCGACTCCGAGTCCAATTCCGTGATTACCACATCGCTGGAGGAGACAACCAATCCAGACAAGTGGGGCACGGAGCATCTTTGGAGAGTCAATCAAAATTCCAACTATCGTGGAAGTGGAAATGATAAGCCCACTCTAATCAGCCTTGGCTATATTAGTACGATGCATTACTGAAGCTTCGCTTTCAACAGTCCTGTATCGAGCTTGTCACGAGCACAGAGCCAAAGCCGGCCACGAACCAGTCCATGCGCGCCAATGCCTCTTCCGATGTTTATTCCAATACGACCCAGAAGAGTCGCTAGAGAGCACATGTACTGAGGCTGTGCTAGCATCTGTTGAAAGACGGTGTACTGCCATTGCCCCTCTGTCATCATCGTGGTAATCATGGGGCTGGAAATCGACCTGGTGGGTCGGCAGGTGTGCACTCATGTGCAGTACAAGCATCGGGCTAGACCATCAATCCCTGTTCCAGCTGCCCTCTAAGCCGCAACTGACAATTCTCTGGTCCCAGGAATTTGGGGCTGGCAAGGCTGAGGATATCGAATGCTCCATACCAGGGGCGACACAGATAGTGCTGAACGCCGCATTTAAGATCCACGCGGCCGCTTCGATCGCGCAACGGAGGGATTATGCTTAAGCTGCGATGATTCCTTTCCGGCTCCATGGTGCCTTAACTGAAGATTGTAATTCTTTGTCTTTGAGGAGGAAGGTGAGAACCCGCAGCACGGACAGGATGCCATTGAGGCTACTGAATCGCATGGTGCCATGCGGTCCCACTGTGGCGGGGCTCAGCACTTCAGCGGCATTGGCCCCCACGCCCCACTCACTGCGCAGGGGCGTATTCTTGTATTGTGCCAGGTGGTATTGTGGTATTGCTCTATTTGTCTTATTGAATTAATGTTCGTTGTCCTTTTCTTTAAGCCTAAAGTATCCTGCGGCCCACGACTAGTACGGTATGCTGGCTGGCAAGGCGTTTGGGGGGATAATATGCATTTAGGGCAAGCTTATAACTATCTCATCGGCTCCGCCCACTCCCCTCACCCAGAGATAATCAGCAAGATCCGAACTGTCCCCAACCATGTCACCTCCAACGAACAGCTATGCGTTGCACCGCAACTACCACTCCTCAGCTCGGTAAAGCACAACCCCACGGTCGGCTGGGCCCCCGGGAGGGAGTGAGATCAAAACTAACTGAACACACCCAGGTTAAACGCCCAGAACCACCTCTGGAAGGATGCGCTGGGCTACAGCCTGCATCCGTGCATGGGCTTGACCGGCGACTCGGCCCCGCGCATCGCTGACATCGGCACGGGCACGGGCATCTGGATGATGGACGTGAAGCGCGAGTATCCCGCCGCGCAGATCGACGGCTTCGACATCTCCTTCGCCCAATGTCCGCCGCCGGAATGGCTGCCGGATGGCGTGCGGCTGCGTGAGCTGGACCTCTATGAGCCGCTGCCCGCCGAGCTGGAAGGGATCTACGACGTCGTGCATCTGCGGCTGTTTTTTGTGGTGATCCGCAACGATGACCCGGGTCCAGTGCTGCAGAATATGCTGCGCATGCTGAGTGGGTCTTTACTTTTTGGCTTTTGTTTTTGCTTCCTTGCACGGTCTCTTTCTAACTTTCTTATGACGAAACGAAAGAGCCCGGTGGGTGGCTGCAATGGTCGGAACACAACTACGAGTCGTGGTCGGTGCAGTCGGTGGGCGGCCGGGAGACCCCCGCCTTGGACGAGATGATGAACTTGATGAAACAAACGGGTTTGGGACGGTAAGCAATGGACCACGGACGCATAACTAGACACCCTTAACTACGGATCAATACTAATGGAACGGCACGGATAGCTGGGTGCCCGGCCTCCCCGATCTTTTCGCGCAACATGGGATGGTGGACGTGCGCAAGGCACTGCATCCGTGCAGCCCGCACAGCCGCGTCTACTGGAGCCAGCTCCAGTTCAACTCCAACGAGGAATACAGCTATCTGGCCATGGATAACAGTACAGCGGATGCGGCCGGGCCGCGTCTGCGCACCCTTATCGGACAGGCTGCCGACGAGTGTCGCCAGGGGGCGGGTTTCGACTTTACCATTGAGGTGGCGTTGGGCCGGAAGTCCGTGGGGGGAAGGCAGTTAATATAATATCGAACCAATAATATAGGATCGGTCTGCACGTTTAGCAGGTTTAGAATGAGCGCTAGTCTTCTTAGGGCGTGAGGAGTGTAGCGTGAGACTATAGTAAGCGGACTATAGCGACTAACTTATAGCGTGAAGAAGCTAGCACCACAATGGGCACAACCTCGAGCACAGTGGGGTCAGGCCAGCCTAACGAGAATGGGGTAAAGGCCGGAGGGGCACGAGATTCAAAGGATTCGATTCAACAATTGGAGACAACGGTCGCGAAAGGCTGGAACTTGCGAGTTGGTCGAAGCGGCCCCCAAAAACGTCGCCATGATATGCAAAGAGTGTAGTTAGGGCCGCGTTGATAAGGCTGGCGTATCGCCTCATTTCTACTTATCCCTCCCCCTCTCCGAATTACCACCAGCTGCAAGCCTTCCCTGGTATCACTTTTTCCAGAAACCATCATGACTCAAGAGACCCCCAGTCCGATGCTGGCGCTGGCCCGTCAACTCGAGGCTGCGACCAACAGCCCCGGCCAGCTTCCCCCCGCCAGCGATGCGCTACACTCGCGACTACTCGCCGCGACGCGTAATCTCCTGACCAGCCTGGAAACCCCCGAGAGCCAATTGATGCATCTGGCCAAGGCAGTACGTTTTCCGATTCTCCTCTGCTCGATTTCCGGGCGCTAGGTCTAAACTCGCCAGCCTGTGGCGCATGGGGTGTTACGCGCCGCCCTGCGCATCCGACTGTTCGAGCGCTTCGACGAGGGCCCTCCCAGCGCCCCGGATCTGGCGCAACGCTGCGGCATTGATGTCGCGCTTCTTGGTAGGTGATGGCGTGCGCATGATAGCTCCACATACCTGGTGATGGGAAGATCTTGGTCGGACTAATCATCGGGGCGCGACAGTGCGTCTCATGCGAACCCTGGCCGCCATCGGCATCTTCACCGAACCCAGTCCGGGGGTCTACGCCCATACCCTACAATCGCAAACCCTGCGCCAGCCCCAACACCGGGTCGTGATCCAGGGCATGTGCGTGATTACACCAATACCTGGAAGTTTGCCGCCCACCGTGCTAATGTAACCGATCGACCGCAGGGCCGAGACCGCGACGTTGATGACGGCGCTCCCCGACTTCCTCGAGACCCACAAATGGCAGAACCCCGTCGATGCGCAGCCCACCCTGTTCGGATTCGCCCACCAAACCGACCAGACCATGTTCGAGTGGCTGGAGTCGCAGCCCGAGCAGCGCGCCATCTTCGCCGCCTTCCAATCCAGCACCGCCGCCCTCGCCGTGTGCCAGCTGCAGCCCTTCCTCCGCAGTCTGCTCACTGCGCCCCCGGAGGATCCTTCGAATGATAAAACCAGAGAAGTCACGCTCGTCGACGTCGGAGGCGGCCGAGGTGCCGTGCTCCGCCAAGTCAGCGACGAGCTGGATCCCCCGCCGCGCGGTCGCATCGTGCTGCAGGACCTGCCCCAGGTCTTGGAGGGGGTGGACGGGGGCCACCGCGTCGAGGTGATGCCCTACAGCTTTCTCCAGCCCCAGCCCGTTCACGGTATGTCTCCTTCAACTCAAAGTGCGCTTCGTCTGCTGCTCTGTCCTCTGCTTATCGTCTACGGATCCTTCAAGGAGCCCGAACCTACCTCTTCCGTCACATCTTCCACAATTGGAGCGACGGGGTGGTCGCGACCATTCTGCAGAACACCGTGGCAGCGATGGCTCCGTCCTCGCGGCTGGTCATTGTCGACCTGGTGCTCCCGGACGGAGGAGGCGCGTCCCCCTACGCGGCGTTTTTGGATATGAGCATGATGGCATTTGGAGGCATGGAGCGCACCGAGGCGCAGTGGCGGAGGATATTGGGGCGAGCCGGGCTGCAGGTGCGCCGCATTGAGCCGTTGGATGCGCTGACCCCGGGGTCGGACCAGGTCATTGAGGCGGTGCTAGCTTGATGAATGCTATCTACAGGATTGAAATAAAATTGGAACCAAAGATTTGAGGCCTGATCGGACCATTCCATCATGGGGGTTGAGCTTCTTCGTCTGCATGTGCAGAGTATATTCTCTTCAATATGGTACACGGATGCTGTCACCAGGATTAAGCCTCCCCTCACGCTAGATTCTGCTTCACAAACGCGGCCACCGGGGCGGGATCGACTAGCCACGGGGAATGACCGGTAGCGACAGTATCGGTGGTAATCTGAGCGCCCTTGGCGCGGGCCTTGTCCACCATCAACTGCTGCACGAAGAGGGGGATGGCGCGGTCGTGCTCGCACAGGAGGTAGGCGCTGGGAATCTGGGTGTAGGCGGTGCTGCGGGCGGGCGAGTTCTTGGTCGCCCAGGCGTGCGGACGCAGCGTCTGCGCCCACTTCTCGCCGTCAGGGACGTCGTGGAAGAAGAGGCTGTAGGGGTCGACGGCGCTGACGGTGCCGTTGGCTTCCTGCGGCGGGGGTTAGCATCCGATCGGATCGGAGGGACGGGGCGATCGACTCACATCGCGGTCGTACCAGTCCGGAGGCACCCCGCCAAAGGCACCGATCAGACTCTCGCCGACCTCCGGGATGAAAGCCGAGATGAAGATCAACTTTTTCACGCCGCCCGTCGCGCCGGCGGCTTGTCGTTCGGCCGTGCTGAGCCCGTCCAGCGCGCTGTTCACGGGCAACCCCGACCAACTGTGGGAGATGACCACCACCTCCTTGCCGGCATTGGCCTCCTGTTCGACCAGGTTGCGGAGTGTGTCGATGTCGGGCTGCAGGTCTTGCACGGCGGTGGCCTGCTGGATGGAGGGGAAGGCGACGAGATGGGTGGTGTGGTCGGGGAACTGGGCGGCCAGGGGCTCAAAGGCCGTGGGCGGATACCAGGCCCCGGGGCAGAAAATCAAGGTAAGATTCGAGGAAGCCATTCTGAGGAGGTGAGTTCAAACAGTAGAACTGGGAATAGGATGCAAATAGTGAGGAGGAGGAGGAGGAGGAGGAGGATGACGAGGAGGATGAGAATGCTGGCGCTGGGGCAGTGGGCGGCGGGCATTAATTAAGTAAGTTAAGTAAGTAGGGCTAAATTAATTGCCCGCCAGTCGGCGGCCAGTCAGTCAACGTGACCACGTGTCTTGCACTTCTCGCTGCACATCCCTGCACATGGTATCAAAGTAGCTTAGTCAATTAGTTAACGCTAACTATTTAACGCACATTCACTTACTTGTGAGTCCGCCTTGGTCCCAACCATGGGTCCAATTGGGTCCAACTGGGCCCATTGAGGGGCTCCGTTCCGTGCCGTGCCATTCGCGGGTCTGTCCGACTTGACCGGATTCCCTCTAACGCGGAAACCCTTAGCTGCAGGGGCCAGTCCGTCACTGCATTTCAAGTCTGTTGGACTGACTTATCCTGAGTAACTTGGGGGCCGGACAACAAGGCGTACAATCAGGGCCCACTATTGGTGCATTGAGGGGGCCGAAGTCAGAGACCCCGGTAATCTGCACATCAGACAATGGAACGTGGGAAGACAGGGTAAGATAGTAGGAAGGTGGACATTCTGCACGTTTTCCCCCCCCCCATCTTTTGCTTATCCCCCCCCCCCCTCTCCTCTCTCCTCCCCTCTCTATTTCTCTTCTCTTTGCATTTTGTGGTCTGTTCAACTTTCGGTAATTTCTGTGCCTTGGTCACCTGGGTCATTTTGGTCGTCTTGACCACCACGACCACCACGACCACCATGACCACCGCCTCGCTCAACCAGAGCGCCCAGAGCCAGACTCTGGGCGCCATCATCCCCTTTGCCGTCTTATCCATTCTCGCCGTTGTTCTCCGTTTGCTGGCCAAATCTCTGACCCGGCTGCGATTTGGCCTGGATGACTATTTAATAATCGTGGGATTGGCCTGCTCGCTGGGTTGCTTCAGTCTTTCCACCATCAGTCGGTCACCCTCTTGTCCACGATTCTTCTGGAACCCTAAATGTGCCCTGGATACTGACAAGCCGGACACAGTGGTTGCATTGGGATCGGGTCGTCATCTGGCGGTCGTGCCCACAGGGAACATCCCCAAGTACCTCAAGGTTCGTTTCTGTGCCTCTTCTCTCTCTTTCCTGCTCGCGTGCAGTGCAGTCACTCATCCCATCTCGGGCGCATCCCCGTGTAGTGCATGTATGCCTACCAGATGATCTACACCGCGACCATCCTCTCCGTCAAACTGTCCATCCTCACCTACTACGTCCGCATCTTCCAAATCCGCCCCTTCCGCATCGCCGTCTATGTCGTCGGCAGTCTGGTCGTCGCCTGGGCCGTCATTGTGTGGTTCATTTCCATTTTCTCCTGCCGCCCGCTGAACGGCTTCTGGGACAAGTCGGTGCCGGCCACCTGCGTCAGCAGCAAGGCCTTCTACGTCGGAAACGCGGTCCCCAACATCTGCACCGATGTGATGATCTTGATCCTGCCCCTGCGCATGGTCTGGGGGCTGCAGACCACCCGCATCCAGAAGGTCACTCTGTCGGCTATCTTTCTGCTGGGGGGCTTGTGGGTTGCCTCCTCCGCGTTTTGCTGCTTCAATGTGGCACTCAATGCTAACGAATCGGTCGACTAGTGTGGTGGTATGCAGTTGCATTCGACTATCGACGCAGTTCAAAGTCGATGACCCGGATTTCACCTGTAAGTCTAGTTCTGGTGGTCGCAAAGGGGGGAAAGAAGAGAACCACTGGACGAGAGTCGCTTACACACCATCTACAGGGGCCATGAACGGCACCGTGATCTGGACCTCGCTGGAGGTCTCCTTTGGCGTCATCTCCGCCTGCCTGCCCACCATGCGTCCCATCGTCCGCTGGGCAATGCGAAAACTGAACATCGAAGCCACGGACACGTCCAAATCCTCCCAGCGCTATTTCCCCTCCAACCACGTCACCGCGCGTGGATTCGAGACCCTGTCCGGGTCAGGGGGCGAGCCCCAGACGCATCAATTACACACCACCGCAGTGCGCAGTAACAGTCGGACGGAGAGCAATAATGGCGAGGAGCTGTTGCTGGGGCAGATTCAGGTTAAAAATGAGGTCCGATTCGAGGCCGAGTCGGTATAGCGCTGGCGGAGTCAAGTGTGTTTCTGTATATTGTAGATATTTTGCATCACGTGGGATCCAAGGGCGTTCTGGGCTGCTTTCTCGTTTGGCACTGTAGTCTGTTCACGCGCGTATAAGCGGGATGTTGGACTAATCCACAGACGTTTCTGACGCCCTCAGCGGCTCCGTAGACCTTCCGCCCGGAGAGGAGTGTCAACCTGCATACTAGCTATATTAATGGCTCCCATTAGATGACACCAATTGGATAGGAGTGGGGCAATAAAGGTGGCTTTGAGCCGCCTGGTGAAAGCTGGCCCCTCTTCTGTTAGCCCACGGCTTATAAATTGCTCAACACCCCCCCTTCCTCTCTCCACTCAGTATCTCTTTGTAGTCAATCAATTGCCTCAATTAGGCTCCATCCTCACTCTGTTCCATTGTGATCTGTACATCAAATACCTTTACTACATCCGTTCCTCCCATGGCCCTCCCTGTATCTCACTACTTCTCCCAGCGATGGCACACGACCCCGCTGCCGCGCCTGGTCGATGAACTCGCCGAACTATGTCCGAACCACCCTATGGTCTCCCTACCGCGCAACAAGGACCGGCCGGATGAAGGATACCGTGACTACAGCATTCAGGAGTTCTCCCGTGCGGTGAATCGCGCCGCGTGGTGGATTGAGCAGCACCTGGGACGCGCTCCGACCCGCTGGGCCACCCTGCATTATGTGGCTCCTCAAGACCTGTCGTACTTCATTATCACGTTGGCCGCCGTTAAAACAGGATATCAGGTAAGCTTTCACAGAGGCAGACATATCTTCTCGCTAGGGCACATCTTCGGAATTCACCAGCTCTAACGGCCCCCGCAGACCCTGACTTGTCACCCCAGCGCGGACGTCGACACGCATCTGTCGCTCATGGAACACACTGACTGCCAGCTGCTGCTGTATCCCCCCAGCTCACACACGTCGGCGATGCAGAAGGTCAACGCCATTCGAGCCTTCAAGTCCGGGCTGACCGCTCTCGTCACCCCGACGCTGGAGGAGTGGCTGGCCGCCGAGGGCGCCCCGACTCCCGTGTACCCCTTCACGCCAACAATGGCAGAGGTGCTGCACGATCCCTTCACCGTCATTCATAGCTCGGCCTCGACGGGGCCTGCCAAGCCCATCGTCTTCACCCATGCCACTGTCTACCTGCAGCCGGTGGGGTTTCAGAAGCTGCTGGATCCCAGTCCGGTCAATTACGAGCAGTGGCGCGGCCAGCGCGTCGGGGTGCTGACGCCCCTCTCCATCGCCGCGGGCCTGTTCCCCTTCCTAGGCATGAACTTCTGCTTTGATCTGACCTTGGTGCTGCCCGCCGTGACAACAGGGCCTGGTCCTTCCATGACCGCAACGCTGATGGACCAGCTCCTACAACACGGCGACGTCTTTGCCTGTATTATGGGACCCAAGACCCTCCCCGAGACCTGCGCCAACCCGGCCTACGCCGCCAACCTACGCCGCGTGCGCCAGCTCGCCATCGTCGGGGCTCCCTGCCCGCCGTACCTGGCCTCCCAAATCACCGCGCACACCCAGATCACCCACATCTACGGCTCGTCCGAGTCTGGCACACTGCCCGCCGAGGTGCTGCCCGACCCGGCCGACTGGGCCTATTTGAAGCTGAGTCCCGACGTGCCGCACGAATACCGCCCCGTGTGCGGGCCCTACCACGAGCTGGTGCTGTTGCGACGTCCCGACGCGCCCGCCCAGCCCGTCTTCGCCATGTTCCGCGACTGCGACGAGTATCCCATGGGTGACCTGTTCGCCCGGCATCCCTCGCAACCAGATTGCTGGCGCTACGGTGGCCGCCGCGCGGACCTCGTGGGCTCTCCGCCGCGTCGCTTCCTGCCCCGCGACATGGAGTGGGTGCTGGAGGCCCATCCGGCTGTACGCTGGGCCCTCATTGCCGAGGAGCGCCACAGTAGCCTTGCCCTGCTGCTGGACCTCCACCCAGATGCGCAAAGTGCGTTTCCTCCGACTACAGATATCTGGGACACTCTCCAGCCGTTGCTCGACCAGGCCAACGCGCTGTGTCCCATCCTCGCCGCCCTCCGCCGAGATCTTGTCGTCTTCACCGACCCGTCCCGGCCCCTGCCACTCAGCGTCAAAGGAAACCCGCAGCGCGCCCGCTCCCTCGAGCTCTACCGGTCGGATATCGAGGCCGTGTTCGGTTCGGATGAGAGTCTTCACTAGGTGGTGCTCTCTCGGCACTCCTGGGATGTGTGCTGCGTAACCGACCAAGGGTGTGTGTGGTATGAGGCCTTTCCATCCCCTCAGGAATGCACGCAATCGGTCAATGCGCTCTTGCGTATTGCTCGTTTGGGTGCCATAATGCAAAGTTGCAGAAGAGATGCGGATGCCCTGGCGCTCCTCAATGACGATACGATTCAAGTACTTTAGACTGGAAAATGACAACATACTTCCACTCTCGCGCCATCGCTTCTCGACTCAATGAACGCGGGTGGCCATTTCCCGCATTTGGCGGAACTCATCTCCGCTTTCATGGCGTAGAGCATTGCAGTTATGGGTATCTAGTCTTCGTTCAGGGTAGCTCTTCTCGTGCCCCAACAACAATCTATAGTATTGATCAATTCCGGCCCGGATTGGGGTAGCTTGAAGATAGTCTTGATAACCATCCACAAGCTTCTATATATGGCAACTACTTAATCCTAGTCTAAGCCGTGCTTCGTTCGAGCGAAATTCTGCCGGAATCGGGCGTTCCACGAGTCTTTCTCTAGCTGCTACTCCCCCGAAGATCCACACATTACCGTGCTCTTCGAAGACACATCTAACACTATCAGCACAGCGCAGATTTCAGGCGGCAGATATGCTTCAGGCTGGAACGTATCTTTATTTATAACCTTGGCCACTATGGCACTGCTGAGTCCTACAGCTAATGATTCTCCCAAGCATACAAGCAGACCATACAACCTATGCTTGCTGTAGACACCGTAACGCTCGACCCGACTCATCCAACAGTCCAATTCCCTCCCTCCGGATCTAGAAAGCCGGATTGGCGTTCGAGAGCAATTGTACGAAGTAGGCCTACCACCACCCCTTCCGTTAGTCCACTACACTCAATCGAGACGTTGAAAACATAGGACACATACCTGGAACCAGGTCCCCGCCTCCGGCGCCGGCTGCAAGGCATCGCTGTACCCGCAGTGGGCGTCGTAGCGGGTCGCCGAGCTATCGGAGGTGCCGTCGCTCTCGCCGCCGGGCTTGACCCAGACGAAGGCGTCGACGAGCGCGTCGCCCGTGTTGGTGGTCGGGCGCACGCCGAACCCCGTGTTGATGACGTTGCACCAGTCGCCCCAGGCTTGTTGGCCGGTGGGCTGTTTGCCGTTGCGGCCTGGTTTGGGGATCCGTTAGCTTTGCCAGTTGGGGTGCGGGCGGGGGGGTGGGCGCATACCGGTGTCGACGATGAAGTGGGCGTTGAAGCCCTGCGCTGACAGGAGCGGGGCGATCGCGTTGATGTACTGCTGCTCGTCGCAGACGCTGTTGCCCTGGGTGTACGACGGGCACGAGGCGATGGTGAAGGCGTTGTAGTTGGCGACGTTCGTGGCCAGGCCGCGCACTGCGGCGGGCGAGCTGGCGTTCTTGTACACGCTCGCGTACAGATTGGCGGCCGGTTGCTGGTTCGCGGGCCAGCCGAGCCAGCCGGCGTGTCCTGTAGTTTGGTTAGATTGTAGCGAATGAAATGGGAGGACGTTTGCTGGGGAGCTGAAAGAAAGGGGGGTCTGGGGGTTCTCCCCCAGGACGCTCTATGAGGAGGTATAAGGGATTGCCGGGGGTGTCAAGGGAGCGTTTTCTGGGAAGGTGAAAGAAAGGGGGGTCTGGGGGTTTTCCTCCAGGACGCCTTCAGATAAAGCAACTTACCGGCATCAAGATACATGGCCACGTTGGGGAGGTTCAGCTGCTCCAGGGCATAGTTGGTGCATTCGAGGTAGGCGCTCTGAGCGTTGGCACATTTGGCCACATTGAGGTTGGTCACCAGGTTGGCGAGACTGTCGGGCTCGATCACCAGAATGGTGTGCACATCCGAGTACTGCACCAGGACCTTGCGGATGGAGTCGATGTAGGCCTTGTAGTTGGCCACACCGTTGTTGGCGATGGAGTACTCGCCGTTGCTGGCCAGCGCGGCGCAGTCGCGGTCAGGGAGGTCGTAGACCACAAACTGGCCGGCGACGGGGGGGTTGGCTCCCGCTGCATTCTGGGCTTTGATGTCGGCCAGGTAGGTGGCCATCGTCGGCACCTTGGCAGCCACGTCCAGCCAGACGAAAGAGGGCACCTTGGCTGCGGCTGTGGCTGCAGCCTGGAGCGAGGAAAGTGTCCCCGTGAGGGATGGGATAGCCAGGGAGGCCACTTCGGAGGAGTAGTAGGGGTTCACGTAGAGCTGGTACCCACTGAACGGGTTGCCGCTCGCGCTGGCCGTGGTTGTAGCCGTGGTTGTTGAGGCGGTACTGGTTGAGGTTTTAGTAGTAGACGTCTGGGAAGCAGAAGTCTTGCTAGTCGTCGTCGTCGTCGCCCCAGCGGTGGTCGTAGTTGTCTTCAAGGTGGTGGAAGTGGCGCTGCCTGCTGCTGGCGTACACTGAGCGTAGTCTGAAGGCCATGGTCACTCAGCTGCCAGATGCCAGATTTCCAGATTCACAGAGCACCTACATTCATTTACGGTGGAGCATGTTGCTCCCGCCACGCAGCTGGTGAGTCCGGAGTAGCCCTGACCACCACATTGTCCATAGAGGGTTTGCTGAGCCTGGATTGCGCATGGCAGCAGCGCCGCCGCGACCGACCATGTATAGCGCATGTTGAAACGTGACGCAAAATGTTCAGAGGTAGCAGAAAAGATAGAGGATGATTGGCGTTCGATTGCTCTCAAGGCCTCTTCCAGTGGACAGAGACGAGCAAAACTTTATATGTCATACCCACAGGCCCACGGATGAACTGCCGCGCTGCCCTGGGACGCAGCGCCGTCTTCCGTGTCCATTCCAACTCTTGGTTCTGGAAGATGAGGCTGGTCGGAGTGATAGGGGAAATGAGATGGGTCGATGCTTACCCGAGGAAGCCCTACTCCGTTCTGAATGGGGATAGAGTGCTGTCGGTAATCTATTCCCTGTCCCAATCACCCATGCAGTGCAAGTATGGCCCGAAGGCCAAGCCAGAAGAACCAAACCAACCATCGGACCCCATCGGTGGGTGGCGCTGAGACAACCCCGAATCGGCGCGGAGAGCACGCAGAGGGATCACGGGTGCCTGAAGAAAGCTGCGTGCAACCCCACATTTCGGCAGTTGCAAGTGATGGAATACGCAGGGTCTGTGGGGATTAGCCCGACGGCGTGACGGCCCGTTCAGCCTGTATTTCCTGTGGTTTCACTAATTGCATGCAGGTACAGCAGCCGCACGGATTCCATTTAGCCGGAATTGCTCGGTAAAAGAGCTCGGCCAAGGACTAGTCTACAGGTGCTCAACTTCATTTCGGGGCTTGCCCACCCACCTGGGCTTCTTGTTATATGCTCAATAAATTCCTTATATGGTGAACTCGCCTGGCCTATACTCGCGGCTTCTGACAGTCGCATTTTGGCTCATCCGAAGCGGTAGCCCCGAATTAGCCCTAAGCAGCTCCGTCGGTAATCTAGTGATTCTTACCTTACAGTGTAATCATCCGGCGGATTCCATGCAACGGTTAGAAGACAAATCTTCCAAGATACAGCGATCGTAGAAGAAATCAGAAATCAACGGGTGGTTGTATTCGCCTGTCATCCGACTGGCCGACCGCATTCAATGACCCTTCTCGCACGTATGCGAGGATTAGGCGTGTCTGGGAGCAAGCTCTAGCACTGTGCCCCAGGCCGAGCCCTACGGTTGTCCTAACGATATGCCCTTGTCTTTCTTCTCAGTAGGAAAAAGAGTCGAAACGAAGGACTCGTCATTATCACATTATACCATTCTATGCATTACGCTCGGCTTCTCGCCAGTAGCTCGATTAGCCCGTGCAGTTCGCACTTTCGTCTTTCTGGTGGCTGCTCCCCCGGCTACCTTTCAAGGACACGATCTTCCTGCAACACCCCTCCCAGCTCAGCCGATCTCTCTGCTTCGCCGTGAGCGCCCCCTCTGCTGCTGTGAGAACACTGCTCGACCAGCCCTTCATCCACCAGTAGTCCTCCTCGTAGTATTGCAGCAGCAGAGCGTAGTGAATGAACACCCGGAGGGCCACGGGCTCGTGGCGTCGCAGCCGCGCCCAGTACTCCTCGGAGACGTTCGCGGGCCACGCGGCAACGAGACGCGTATTCTGCGGTCCCGTCACTGGATTATAGGCCTTGCAGACTACCGTCTGAAGGTATGAGATGGCGTCGTGGTAGACCAGGTCGTCGAGAGCTATCGTACGCAGGTCGTCGAAGAGCTCGTGGATATCAGACCAGATTGAGGGTCCGGGGGAAGAGGCGGCAGGGTGCGTCTGCTGTGGACGGATGCCCACGATTTGCCCCACGGGACGATCGAGAATGGTCTCCTGGTGCAGTAGGAAGAGGGCCTTGCATCCACGGATGAGACCGAGCGAGTCAATGATCTCGTCTAGCGTGAGCGCATCGTTGGCGGCGATCGGGGCAGCGAAGGCCCAGACGATAAGGAGCATGGCAAAGGTGAAGGGGCCATCGTGGCCGGGAGACAAGCTTGCAAGCTGGGTGTTGAAAAGTTGCAGGCCGAGACTGTGGTGGTGCAGCGCGCGCACGTGGTAGGTGTCATTGCTGGTCGGGGTATGAGGTGGGCTTCTGGTGGTGATTGCAAGGTGGAGAGCCGCCACGGCGAGCAGGCCGTGCATCAGCATAGGGTTGGACCCGGCTTCGAAGGGGATGTGTCTTTGCCAGACATGCAGGTTACTGGGGCCGTCAAATAGGGAGAGGGCCGTTACGGCGGTGAAATGGTTCATTAGCACCAGATCGAGTGAGTCGAATAGGGGTGGGGAGGCATCATTGGTTGGTGTTGGAGGTGGTCGTGGCTGTGGCTGTGGCTGTGGTTGTGGTTGTGGTTGAGGTTGTGGTTGTGGGGATACAGGGATGTGGGTTTGGTCTTGGTAGAGGCAGGGGCATTGAGCCCGCACACAGTTGAAGCAAGCAGGGCGTGTCTCATCGCACTAAGTGGCTTAGTTTAGTAGTGGAGTAATGAAAGTACAGTCTTTGACCAGGCTGGCGTACCTTGACGCGGCGACGCCTGCACTGAAGACAGCCATTGCGGGACTTCCGATGGAAGCGTTTGGCAGGCATCCTGGGGTAAAACAGGTACAGTACGGAGAAGAAGAGAGAAATTCAGCCGGAATACCGAGGGATTCCATCTCGGGCCTACGATCTTCCGATGTGTACTGTACGGTAAGGTATGTATTCGTCTGTCTACAGCCTCCCTTCAATGGTGTCGAATCCGAAAATAGGTAGAGTTCCTACTAACTATAGGTGATCTGTTACCCATGTAATTCATGTAAAAATATGGGTCGAACCAATCAGAAGGCGTGCCGCCACGGGCCTTGAACGATGAACGAGAAGCGAACGATAAACGATAAACGATAAACGATGAACGAGGAACGAGGAACGAGGAACGAATCTAAATCCCGATTCACTCCGCCAACTACACGATCATGCTTCCATTTTTAGTAACAGGATCTATTGCAAGACGAAAGCTCTCCATTGCGTCTAGATTAAGCTTAAATACATCCATGCACACCCTAGCTTGAGCTAGATCATCCCCACCAGCAGCAGCAGCAGCAGCACGCAACCCTTTCTCAAGCCATGGACAACTGCACCAGCGTCACTCCAGCCTGCCCCGTCTCGGCCACAACATTGGGCTACTATCCCAACCTAGGCGGCAACATCTTTCTGCTACTCGTCTTCGCCATCTGCGCTCTGACCCAGATCTACCTGGGCTTTCGCTACCGAGTGCGCCTCTACTCCGCCCTAGTCTTTCTGGGATGTGCAGGCGAGGGGGTCGGCTATATCGGCCGCCTCATGCTCCACGCCAACCCCTGGAACAACGGAGGCTTCATCATCCAGACCCTCTTACTCATTGTCTCCCCTTCCTTCCTCGCCGCTGCGCTCTACCTCACCGTCAAGACCATCGTGCTCACCTGCGGTCCCCAATTCTCCCTCCTCAACCCGAAGCTCTACACCTGGTTGTTTATCATCTGCGACGCAATTGGCTTCTGCACCCAGTTAGCCGGTGGCGGGCTCCAGGCGACCGCGGCGAACGGCAAGGGGTCGGAGAGCACGGTACGCGTGGGGACGAACATCATGATTGCCGGCATTGCCTTCCAGGCGGCCACGATGGCGGTGTGTGGGGTGTTGACGATCGATTATACAAGGAAAGTGTATCTGCATCGGAGACAGCAGGCCGGTTATACCCCCCTCTCATGGATGTCGGTGAGCCATAGCGGGTTTGCGGGGTTTGTGGGATGTCAGACGGTGGCTTTTGTGACAATCTTGATTCGGTGCATCTACAGGTGTGTCCTGTCTATAGGGTCTTGAGACTTTGACCATGTCAAATCACCGGCTAACATTGATCAGAATACCCGAGATGGCAGGCGGATGGGGAAACCCAATGATGCAAGATGAGACCAAGTTTATGATTCTGGACGGGACGTAAGTGGGGCCAATCGATTGACGAATTGTGTTTCTTGTGCTGAGTAGAGTTGGGATCAGTATGGTGGCTATTGGTGCAATTCTCATGACTCTTGCGTTTCCGGGAGTCTTTCTCCCTGCGATCAGCAGTCGCCATGCTCGTGGTCAGCATCAGAAGACTGGCAGCCGAGTTACGGAGGAGGGATTGGAGCTGACCAAGGGCGCGGATGGCAGGAGTTGGTAGGGGTAGTGGGTGTCATCGAGTGATACAAACAATCCTTCGCTATGATTTGTGCATGGTTGCGATTTCTATTACTGAAAGTATTTATGTTCTAGTGGAGTATCAGTCAGTTATAATGGATTCAAAATCAGACGGGCAATCTCAGAGAACACGACGGATAATCCGAGCACTGGGAGGTCGAGGCAGCATCGAGCCGGTCCTGCAGGTCAAGTACAATGTCTTGAATCATGCAGGCCGCGAGTATGTGTGGCACCTGGAGAGTTGATATACCGGTGGTGCGCGTCTCCAGCTGTAACGTTAGTCTAGTCTCCGCATAACCCGGCTTCGGCAAGCCACCCGCGCGGGGCCCAGTGCTCGATACCTCAGGTTACTACAGAATATAGTGTACGGAGAGAGTACTGGCCACTGCAGTCATGGCATTTGGCCCAGCAAACGAGCATCCCCATCGTAATCTGGGGAGTTTAAAACAGTACAGCCGGTTTGCAGTGGTTCCCCCAGCTTTCTAGTGTTTTTTCTTTTACCTGCGTCTCAGACTGACAAACGTTTTCCGAAAGCAAAGCAGGGTCTGGGGTCGTGCCATCCGCTCGCGGAGTCATAATCAATACCTCATACCAAGACTATATCCCATCCTACGGGTTACTGCACCATCCTTGATCATGACCGATGATCTCAAAACTGAACGACTGTGCATTCCGCTGGTAGCGACGCGGAGACAAGGTAGGGCACAGTCCAGCTGGTAAACTTTCGATGAGCGCCTGTCTGGTGGTATCACTATTTCATGCGTTCGACTACTGCAAGGCCGGAGATTGTTCGGGGCCCGTGAGGATAACATCCCTGCTTAGGATGTAGGGTTGGTACTGTTGGCGAGAATCCCGCAGTCGTGCATTCGAAGATTGTCTGGATCGAGAGGCCGATATTTTCATACCACGCTCGCGAATCGATCGAGGCAGACCTGGACGAGGAGCTGGAGGATGAGGATGACAACCACGAGCGACATGTATATGACAACGAGTCATGTTTTAGTCAGTAGCTTGGTGACAATAGACACTACTTGCTTGGAAGGGGAGGTCGTTCTCATTTTCTTGAGCTGCATCGGCGGCTTAACTTCGATGGAGACTTGTCGAGTGTTTTCAATGCATATATGTATGTATATATAGTTACTGCCGACTCCGTCCAGCGAGTATAGGGTAGCAAAAACTCAAGCAAAAACATACAACAGAAGGGATTCGCTGGTGGTCACCCACCCAACTACTAACCTCCCGGCGTGTGGCTTAAGTACGGCTGAGCGGACGGGAAGCCCTGTTTTCCACACCCTGTGGTCGTATGTGCTTTACTGTCAGCTATGCTGTCTCATATTCAACGCCGTGACCTTTGTACTGTACTACAAGCACGAAGTTTAAAAAAAAAATACTATTACCTCAATATCAATTTGGAACAAATTGGGATGGCCACTATACATTCACCGTCCCACCTGGCACCAAGGCATACTAATATTGGTTGTATATTGATATACATACATATGCCTCGGAATAAGGTTTTACACGGCGCGATCACAGTTTATTATTCTATGTTAAGCCTGCGTCAGGCGACCAGGGAGAGGTTCGCGTCTTGTAATGTGCCAGCTGTTTACTATGAGACCCGGACAATTCTCGTTGCTTGTTATCAAGCCACCTCCTATCTGCCTCTTCATGTTTCAATGCGTATGGTCTACTGATCTCGGTTGAAGGTACACACTCCTTGCTGTTATATAGGATTAAATCTATAAATCACAAATAGTCAAAGAAAAAAAAAAAAAAAAAAAAAAAAAAAAAAAAAAAAAAAAAAAAAAAAAAAAAAAAAAAAAAAAAAAAAAACACGCGCGACATCAATACAACAACTATGTAGTCAGCACCATCTAAGCCGCCAGCACATCCCCCGACCAGGAGAAAGTCCTTGGGGCTTTGATTCTGATCTCCTCGTTGAAGTCGATGCAGTTTCTGCCCGGGGTCAACAGGTTGGGGGCGCGCACGATGCCCAAGCCCACGCTGTGGAGGGTAGCGTTGGGCGACTAGGTCCCATCCCTTGCCGGCTCGTCCTTTGAATCGATCCAGCTCGAGGATACAACCTTGAGCTACCGTTATGTCAAGAATGAGAGCCCCGGCGTGACCGCTGAGCTGGCCGTGACGACCACCGTGCTCATGTCTGGCGCGCTCAGCCCTATCAACACCTTTCTGCGCGACGTTCTCATCCTCCACGACAGAATCATCATGAATGGCTCCTTCGTCGAGTCCCGCCCCGGGGCCTGGGTGTTCATCGGTTCCCACGCGCATTTTTTGCTCTCCTTTCCATCGTTGAGGAAGTCTGCGGTCCGAGTGGAAGCCGCCATGGGGCTCAACCTCGACAATTACAGGATGCAGCTGAGACCGGCGCCCCCCAGCACTTTGCCCGACTACTTTGATATCGAGGGATTGAAAATGGTCAACATTGCAGTCGAGGCGACGTTCAACCCGGTGCAGGCGCCGGTGCCCACCCAGATTGGCTTCAGCGGCCGCTTCGTCTCGCTTCCGTCAATGACCTTCGGAGCAGGTCGGTATCCCCGGGCCTGTCTCTCTGCCTCCTTCTTGAACCCCCTTGACTGATAACGCCCTAGTGTCAATATCCGCTTCTGTGAAGGAAAGCCTGCCAATTCTCTCTCAAGGGCTCCATCGACCGACTCAATGTCCCTCACTTGATGCAGGCCTTCGCAAGGGGCATTTCACGGCCCGCGGTGGTGGACAGTCTCGTCTCCAACGATGGCCCCGATCTACCCCGCATTGCGGTCGAGATCGTCCCTCGCGATATGGTGGATGTCGATGGCTCGCCGCTCAAACAGCGAATCTACTTCGAAGCCGACATGAGTCTGAGTATGATGGCATTTGTTTGCGCCCCAAAGCTGCAATGTCGGACGTGGACGTGTACTAACCTAGATAGACGTCTCGGAACACGCCATCTGGTCTGCGTACGCATTCATCGACATCTCCCCGTCCTCGTTCTACATCCTTGCCCTGATGTCGCCGGTCATCCTCCGCCCGGACGTGCCAGCGCTGTTCCGCATCACGGGCAACAACATCGGGTACAGCGAGAAAGCCGCGAACCGGTCATCCCGACCCCGACACAGGGCCAAATCGACCCCGCGATGCTGACCGACGGGCCCATCATGGTGATAGCGACCGAAGACAGATCGATCCCCGGCCTTCATCTCCGGCGATCTGGAGGTCTTCGGCATCTGCCGGGCGATCTACACCCGGGTCGACCGGGACGGCTTCGTCGTCGACCTGAATCAGCAGACGGCCCCGGGCCCCGTGGGCTACCGCTTCAACCTGCGCGCCGAGTGCGCCTTCAACTCCTCCCTCACTCTCGATCTGCACACCGACCTGAACGCCATCCCCACGCCCGTCAGCGCGGTCAATCACGACCAGCTCATCGACCGCCACCTCGGGAAGGGCCAGATCCACCTCAACCTGGCCACCTCGTGGACGGCCGAGAACCCCTACTTCGACGGCGAGCTGCAGGCCACCGCGCGTGTGCTGGGCGTGGAGGTGAAGCTGCACCTCTTCAGGGTGCGGCTGTCCGCCCACGAACTGAGCAGCCTCGAGGAAATCGCCCGCTTTGTGGTGTGTGTTCCAACCCCGCGGGCTGGCGCTCTTCCAGGAGGCGCTGGGAAACAATACGCTCGAAGCGGTCACGAAGTTCGTCCGCGAGGTATCTGGGAAGCTCGTCGCGGACGACTCGGTGTTTATCCGGGCGGTCACCCAGATCGCTGGCCGGTACAACAAAAGTCAGGTGATGAAAGCCCTCCTGAAAGTCCGCCGGGGCACCCGCGAGGATGCTATCTCCATGGTCAAACAGTTGGGGTTGCCGGAGAATGAGGCGGCGCTGCTGCTGGGCCAGGTGCTGTCGACGGTGGAATATCTCATGCAAAACTTTCTCGTGGCGTCGCTCAGGGATTAGCAATCGGTTCCAAGTCGACGAGATTAATCCAAACCCGGGTGGAGTAATAACCTTAGCGTATCCAGTATCTGACAATCCGGCAAAGCTACAATCCCGTGATGCTACCCCAAGTGGCACCATGTATCTGCAGCCAGTGCCTGGCTACGGCACGTATCAAGACGTTACAAATTCCACAGAGAGGGTCAAAGTTCGTCCTCCAAGTTCACAAAATATAGATTAAGGGAATGTATATTAGGATTTATACATGGAGCACGACAACGGAGAAAGAACCGGACAAAGAACAGCACAAGAAGATCGAACATGATAGGAATCAGTGGCACGTGACACATCGGCAATCTGCGAGGTCTGTGCTCGAGCACGAAGCTGATAAGGGAATCTCGAAAGTAGCAGTAAGATCAAGCAAAGAGAATCGGCGCGAGCCCCCGTTGTCTAGGCATGAGGTCAAGTGAAGAAACATAGGAAATCAAGGTGCCGGGCTGGACATGGCAGCGTTGTTATTTGTTACTACATGAGATTAGTGAAAAGTGAGAAATCGAATGGGGAATTGAAATCACGGCCGCGCGTGGTCGAGGAGGAACTGCGTAGCCTCGGACCAGCCGGAAGCATCCGCCATCTCCAACACCGTCTGGCCGGCGTCATCGTGCTGTGTGAGATCAGCGCCGCCGCCCTTCTGGACCAAGAGGTGCAACAAGTGCAGGTCCCGGTACTCGATCGCCTGCATGATTGCGTTCCAATCCCGGTAAGTCTGGTTGGGATCGGCACCTTTCTCGAGAAGAAGTTCGACCATAGAATAGTCGCCGTTGATGACACGACGAACCGCTTTGACCAGCGGAAGATGTTCGCCGGGGGCATTGGGGTCGGCGCCGCCCTCTTCCAACAGAAAGCGCACAATGTCCACGTACCGCTCACGCAGCGCGGTCGTCAGCGGCGAGAAGACGCCACCGTTCTTGTACTCGACACTGGCCCCCGCAGCCAACAGCAGCTTGATGCTCTCTAGCTGGTTGGCCAAGACAGCCATCTCCATAACGCCCTTGTGGGCGGACAGATCAGGAACCATTGGGAGCAGTCGCTGCAGCAGAGCGGGCGAACGCACCGCCATACACACCGGCCAATCCTGGCCTCGCTGATTGGGATCAGCCCCGTGGGCAAGCAGATAGCTCAGCATCTCGGACCGGTTCTCCCGGATGGCGGTGGTCAGGGCTGTATGTCCTTGGGCATTGCGATCGTTGACATTCGCCCCTCCCTGCTCAACCAGCCACTGCAGTGCTTCTGGGTTGTTGACTTGGACGGCCATCTCCACGATCCCCGGCGGTTGATGGAGATCAGCACCGGCAGCCAGCAAGGCTGGGAGGTAATGAGGACGATTATGAGTGATGCACTTCCAGGCCGGATACTCGGACGCCATGACGTTTGCGTCGGCACCATGTTCCAGCAGTAAGCTGACTATGTCGGACCGATCGTCGCGGATGGCTGAGCAGAGCGGCGTGTAGATACCATCCTTCTTGGCGTTGGGATCGACGCCTTCCTGTAGCAGGATGCGGACAGCGTCAATGTTATTGATGCTGGTAGCCTGTTCCATGAGGCCGGGAGTCTTCTTGATATCGGCTCCGCCAGCAAGCAGCACCCGCAAACAGGCAGGACGATAAATGGCCAGCCAAAGGACATGCTCGGGGCCAGGCAAGTTCGGGTTCGCCCCATGTTCCAACAAGGCTGTCACCACATTGACCTGCTCGCTCTGCACCGCTTCATTGAGGGCCGTCTTTCCCTGGCGGCCCTTGCGGTTGGGGTCGCAGCCAGCCTCCAATAACAGGCTCACCAGTTGGGGTGGCGCACGGTGATGGATCAGCTCGATCAGCGCTGTGCTGCCGTCGGGGGTCTCGTTATCCGGGTTGCCTCCATGCGCGAGCAGCTGTTGCACCATGCTGATTTTGCCGTTTGCGATCGCGCGGCTCAGCGGCGAGTCCAGCCCCGACTCCGGGGCGTAGTTGGCATCGGCGCGGTATGTTAGCAACAAGGTCGCGCCGTCCACAAAGGACTCCTCCACCGCCACGAGCAATGGCGTCTTACCCTCCCGATCGGGCGCGTTGGGATTTGCCCCGAAAAGCAGGAGCAGCCGCATCCCCTCAAAGTCCCGCTGATGCACGGCCTCGTTCAGCGGATGGATCTGTTCTCCCAAGTTGGGTGATACTCCACTGTCCAGGAGCTGCTCCAGTAACTTGTGGTTTCGGGCCCGGACGGCGGAGGCCAGGGCGCTGCGTAGCTGTGTGGCACTGGCCGCGCTGGTGCGACTGGGCGTGCGATGCGGCGGTCGGGGGGACGAAGTGTACGCCCGGGACTGCGTGAGCATCTCTCCATATGTATCGCCCTCGGGGGCCATGAGAGTCTCGGCGCGCGACTCGCGCGAGCTCGTCCGAAGGGGTGGACTGTCTGGTCGTGGCAATCGTGGCAAGGGCTCGAGCGGGGGAGACGGGGGCAAATCCCGATCGTGGTGGTTCGAGAGGAGGAGGGAATCGAGGGAGAGAACGGAGGACAGGGTGTCATCGGGGTTGGATTGGGGCGGACTGCTGATGCCCGTCGCGGGTTGGACGAGTGGCTCTTTCGGAGGCACCGAGGGCACGGGAGACGAAGGCACCGAGGTCATCTGCGTGGCTACGCGTTCCAGGGACTTGGCCTTGTTGATGCCCATCACCGACCGACCTTTAGCCATGCGGTCAAGGGCCGCCGCCAGCCCAGCATAGCCAATTCCCACTGTTTCGGCCACCAAGGGCTGTTCCCCGAGAGTCCAGTGGAAGGCCAGGACACTGATCTGGAGCGTTTCGGTCGTCTTCTGGAGGGACTCGCGGATGCGGCCGAGCTCGTGGCTGGGGCGGTGCCATCCTCGCTGGAGCCTCCCCAGGGCGCCACGATGTTCGTATTGGATCAGTTTGGTGACAAGCTTGTCGAGATGCTGGAAATCGCGATAGGCGGCGACGAACTTCTTCGCCACCTCCTCCACGATGACCTCGGGCAGGGGGCGATTGGCGGCGGTGGAATCGGTGAGGCCCGCGTCAATGGCCCAGAGGGCGCGACAAGTGTCGAGAAAGGTCTGCGACAACTCGCGAAACCCGTCGGGCAAGTCCTGGACGGTGCTCAGGTAGTCCAGCATGTGCACCGAGATGCGGTTCCCCAGCTGGGTGGCCTGGGCCGAGACGGCGAAGACGGCCTCCTGAGCAGCCATGAGCGTGAGAGCGAAGTCGCAGCGGGGAAGAGGGCAGGAAGAAATCACTGGAGTCGAGAGGGGAGTCGTCGACTGGTTTTATTTGGGGCGGGCTCAAGGCCAGTCCAGGAGCCGATCGCAGGCTGGAGGATCATCGTGGGGGAGGGGACCAACCATGTGGCGGATGCAGCTGGCGACTTAATTTCCCCTTTCCTGGTTGGATAAATGACGCTAGACTGCGTGGACGGGATAATTAATCAATCTAAACTTCGGCGGACCCAAAGGTTCTCGAGTGCTAGCTGGAAAGTCGGGTTGAGATCGACTTGGTTCGAGTGATAAGAGCAACCAGGCCCTGGAAGCACTGAAACCGGGCCCGCACTCCCACCGGGGCTTCCTGGCCACATCGTGTCCAGTGCGATCTGGATCGGGAGAGGGCAGGAACTAAGCCGCCTCCACATGGGTGAATCTAGATCCTGGGTGGGGTTTTTGTGCCTATCGCAGCGCTGCACTGGGCTGTAATGCGCCGCACCGGGAAAACTGGGCCCGATTCCCCACCGTGCTGACCGAGAACTCGATAAGTCATTGGGGGAGCAGGACAGGGAGGCGATTCATGACTCTGTGGTAGAGTTGTAGCCTGCACAAAGTGTGTTTGGGATTCTGGTGTAACGGGATTTGCGGTAGTTACAGTAGTTTGCGCCAGCCAGCGTAGAAACAAGGGGCAGGCCACTGGGAGGCTATTGTCGACTTAAGGACTCAAAAAGTGGTTTGTCTGCTTGGCAGGGCGTTGAGCCGTGTGGTGGAACGCCGATCGCATCTTTGTAGATGAAAGCTGATGGTGTCTCACCATGGTTGCATCGCGTGTTGAAGGGGGGGAGAAGGGAGAAGCTGAGGGAGAAGGGAAGATTTCGCCGAGGTTCTTCCCACCGTCAAGGAGTCCCTTAGTAAGCACTAGGCCAGGAACGCGCGGTGTGCGTCACGTGCCGCGATACCACCCGCATGGTTTGCCGTTGTTGCATGTTTTGCCCTCTTTGCACCCTTTGCACTCTTTGCCCCGTTTGCATCGGGGCTCGCTCCGCCCCGAATTCGGAAGGTGCATTGAGATACCTAGTACCTAGTAGGTAGGTACCTTACTTACTAGGCAGTAGAAACTGACCACCTGGCACATTTGCCTCCATCAATTCTTAATCAGCCAAAGGTGATATCAATAGGAATGCATGACTTTACTCAGTGAGCTGCTCCCATATGAAAGTCAATGCCATGTCTCTGAGTCAGTGACGGGCATCGGAGGCTGCTACCGACGCAATGTCGCCCGAATACATATTCTTTCGGACGGTCGCAAAAGATCTTCGACTTCGCCGCCGGGGAGAACTGACATGTGCTCCAGTGCCTTACTCTCCATCTACCAAGACAACGCATATCTGCTGGTTGATGTCGCTCACGCTGGCGCGAGCATGACTGAGGGATCAATTGAGATAGGTGAAACTAGATACAGACAGAAGGGTAAGAGAATATAGTACAAAGAGCCCCGAGACGGATGACGCGGTCGTCCGCTTAGTTGCCGAAGCTGAACTCGGGGATGCTGATGGTGGAGACCGTCCAGGTCTTGCCACCGTCGGTGGTGGTCATCTCGCCCGTCACCCCGCTCCCCTTGGCCATCGTGTTGATGTAGTTGGGGTCCGCCACGTCGAGGATGATCTTGGTGTCGATCCAGGCTAGAGCCAGTTCGTGAGTGACATTCCCAGCGACGGGGTTGAATGGGGAGAGACTTACAGTGAGCGCCAACAGTACCGCAGTTGTTCTCAGCACACTCCACCGCACTACCCCAGCCCTGGGCGTGGCCGTCGCTGGTCGAGAGAGTCGAGATGGTCTTGCCGTTGATCTGAACGGTCTGGGTGTAGTTGCCGCTGGCATCGTCGAACTTGTCTGGAGGGATATTTCAGTCTGGAATCAAGAAAAAAACTGCCCACGGAGCCTTACAGTGCATGGTGACCTTGTCACCCTTGGTACCATCTTCCTGGCCATCACCGTAGATGGGCATCTGGCTGTAGTCTACACCGACACTCGGGTCAGTAACTTGTCCCTCTTGATCATGCATCTCCTCAGAGCAGGATACTCACCACCGGTCTTCATCAAGGTGTAGGCGTACATGGTCCAGTCCTTCTGCTGCCAGTTATCGGCAATGGACTGAATCAGGTCACCGTTGGAGGTGCCCATGCCCACCCAGAGGGAGGTGATGGCATCAGTCGAGCCGCCGCTGGGACCGTTGGGAAGGACCAGAGTGGAGGTGGCCTCGCGGATCCACGAGTTGGAGGCGACGGGGCCGGTGCTGAAGGCAGGGCCCATGGCAGCGTTGACGGTGGTAGCACCGAGGGCGGCGACGGCCGCAAGGACTTGAGCCCGAGTGTACATGATGAAGGAGGTATGAGGTGGGAGGAGGTGCGATGATTGATCTGGTGTGATGGTCGACGAGGGAGCACGAAGGTCGCTTTATAGGTTTTGGAGGTGGTTAGACGGCAGCCTGGGCATCTCCTGAGGGCTGACCATGCTTCAGTCTGCAGAAGTCCCCTGTTTGACATTGTCTGGGAGAAAGACCCTCAGCCCTAGGGTAGAGGAGTTGAAGAATGTGGGGTTATGGGTCTCGATGCCCTGAAGCCGTCAGCCAAGGCTGAGAATTAATCTACCTCGATCCCGATGACAGGCACCAGTGCCGCAGACTGCTACGCCGAATCCCCTTTTCGGACCCACCTCCCTCTCTCGGCGCTGCCTCCCGGACATTTGTAGCAGACAGGGAGATTACTCCGTGATGAAGTTATCACGGTGATTGACCCGGTCGAGCTGGTGGTGTCGAAGGGGATTAGGTAAGCGGCTTGAAGGGGATTCCGAGCCCTTGGCTGAAACCACCGCCCGAGCGAGGCAGAAAGACTGGTGGGGTGGGAAGGTGGAAATATTCACTGCAGGTGCAACTTGCCTCTTTGCTCGACTACCATCCAGATCCACGGATGGGACAACGTGACAATTGTTGCCGGTCGTCGCTACCTACCAATCTAGC
The DNA here is from genome assembly GCF_003184765.1 of Aspergillus aculeatinus CBS 121060. Lineage (NCBI taxonomy): Eukaryota > Fungi > Ascomycota > Eurotiomycetes > Eurotiales > Aspergillaceae > Aspergillus > Aspergillus aculeatinus. Next base: position 33,312 of record NW_020291535.1, on the reverse strand, counting down.
GCAACGGATATACTCTTGACCCTGTGCTTTGACACTACAACATGAAGGGTTGAAGGGTCGTCATAAAACCAAGGAAATCCTCTCAACTCTAGACACCAATGACTTAGTCGGCGCAAAGCCAAGACTGTTATTCATATATCTTGAACGTGAAGCGCAAAACAGTCAGGTCATCAGGGGCTACCAGTCACATGATCGGATGGAGTTTCTTAAGCAAGCTGCGAACATGGCCCCATCAGAGTCCAAGTCCTCTGTCACTGGGTATGTTCACTCATGGATTTGGAAGTATTCGAAGTCCTTTGAATTACGTCGAAGTCGGCTGAAGTCGATCGAACAGACCATAGCCTCGGTAGTCTCGCGGATCTCGCTTGCACCGGTGGCAAAAAACAAGCACCCAATGTCAATAGATTCCTTGTCATTGTCGTTCAGCATGCTGAGTAGGCTATCAGCGGCGATATATAACCAATGCCAGGGACGAAACCCACAGGTAATGTGGATGCCTTGGAGTGGCAGCTTGCGGGATTTTCGTCCGAGGCGCGGAGTTGCAAATCCCCGGAAAACTTTGTCGCCTCATTCCAGGGGAAATCCACCTCCGGTTGACCCAGAGGAGTGGGTCATGTCAAGCTTTTGCCGAGAATGCTTGGCCTTACCCCGACTACGGTCATACCTATCATTTACCCCTTGTTCGTAAGTACTGACGCACCGAAAGCCTGGCCGACAGGACTTTATCGGCCCGAGTCGGAAGATCACCGGCCAACTCAAGTCCGAGTGAGTTCTCTCGATAATTTTACCGGCAATAATAGTAGTAAGACAGGATAATGATTCGCAAGATGTGATGAACTTGGAATATTTTTCCCAGGACGCTTTCCAAAACGGTGCTACAGACACCAGAAAATGGTTTCTATGAATAATCGAGGGCAACCATGCTGAACCGACGCGGGCTGCCGCCGCGGAGATAAGAAGAGGAGGGCTGGACGTAGAGGCCACCCAGTCCGTAGTCTTCCTGCCCAGGTTGCCCAGTACAAAAACCGCGCATTGCTTTTGTCGGCTGTGCCGGCATCTCGGCTGCCCACGTCTCCAGCCACTACGTCGTCGCATGGGGTCGATGGTGGAACCCTCGACCTCCAAGATGAGGGCCTCCCCCGCGAGACATTTCAACCCCCAGAGCCCGCGTTCCTCTTCCCCCATTCCCTCCATACAACAGCTGGAACACTGCACCCCCAGGACCATGGACAACGTCAGGGTGAGCTTCCTGGATCGAATATGTCGAGTGACTTGGGGATGGTTCTCCATCTCCATGAGCACCGGCAGTATTGCGACTCTGCTGTACAACTGTCCGCACACGTTCGACGGCCTGCTGGTGATTGGCAAGATCTTCTTCATTCTCGACATCGTCACCTACCTGGGCATCTGGACCTCCTTGATCATCCGCTTCTCCCGCTTTCGTCACGCCTTGATCGACACGTTCAATGACCCCGAAGAATCCTACTTGATCGCCACGGCCGCCCTTGGTTTCGCAACCATCCTCTTCGGCATCGAGATTTACGGTATCCCAGCCTGCGGAGTGTGGCTTCGCTGGGTCCAGCTGGTCTGCTTCTGGATCTATACGGCTATTGCCATCTGTCTGGCCGTGGGCATGAACTGGCACCTCTACCGCACCCGCATGGCCGCTCGACAGCCGTTCTGGCTTGTCCGTCTCCTCCCATCCTTCCCAGCCATGCTGGGCGGCACCATCGCCTCTCTCCTCACATCCGCCCAGCCCTCACACTACGCTATCCCTATGCTAATCGCCGGGACTGCGTTGCAAGGCTTTGGGTTCATGATCTCCGTGTTCATCCTGGCCGAGTACATCCACGGACTACACCATCAGGGCTTGCCGCCCATGCGTCGTCGCCCGCAGATGTTCATCGCCGTTGGGCCGCCGGCTTTCACGGCAGTGGCGCTGATGGGCATGGCGCAGACCGCCACCGAGAAGTTCCCGGTCCATCTAATTCCCATCGCCAACCAGGTCAACACCGCCGACGTCCTGTTGGTGATAGCCGTGTTTATGTCGATCTTCCTCTGGATCGTGGCCCTGTTCTTCTGGAGTATTGGATGGCTCAGTATCTTCGATGCCCGCCGCGAGTGGAAGTTTGACATCACCTGGTGGGCGACCGTGTTTCCCAACACCGGATTTGCGCTGGCCATCATCAAGATCGGCGACTTGCTCGACTCATCCGCGATCCAGGGCGTTGGAACGGCGGCAACCCTTATACAAGTGATTCTGTGGCTGGGCTGCGCCAGCATGCACATCTGGGCCTACTTCACGCGGCGCACGCTGTGGCCGGGGATGGATGAGGGCTTCGGCCCGGATGAGCATCAGCAGGAGGCCGTCTTGGACTCGGAGGGTGAGGTCCGGTCGTACAAGGGTTCGTCATCGGCTTGACTGCGGACCGGCCTGCCGATCGTATATTGAACCGGCTTTCAATGACCTATGGTCAGAATGTATATACCTTGCTGGCATGGACGTGCAGTTGCGAAGCTGTCATGTGGCATTGATTTGATCACTTGTACAGTATGTCTGTGTCTTTTCTCGCTCTCCTTTGCTTTCTTTTTCCATGTCGCCTCATTTGCTTATGTAAAGTACATAGATTGGATACTATCTTGTTCTTCCAGACACATCGTGCAGACGAGGACTTGCAGAAAAGGTAGTGAAAGAGCCAGCTCAATTGCGGGGCTCGGGCAAATGCCGAGAGATGCAAGATGTTTGGCCGTAGTTGAACGCGTAGCTTTATGGCGGGCTCTCCATGGCTCCAATATCCCTAAGAACGTCTTGTGCATCGTCGTATTGTAATATCCAGCAATGCCGGATGATGTGTTGATATTTCACTCGGTCAAGGCGCGGAAAGCTCCCGGCCGCATAATTATTGGCAATCTGCTCCCAGTCCTCGTCGTCTATGTCTGCGTATGGTTTCTTTCCTACCGCGATCTCGTAAATCAAACAGCCGAGGGCAAAGACATCGGTGTGGAAGGAGCGCGGCGTTCCAGGGAAGATCCGGTAGGGGTCCTCTTCCTCCGCAATGGAGGGGAGATCTTGGAGTCCCGATCCACCGAAATCACAAAGCTTGAGGGCCAGGTGATCAGTGACCAAGAAGTTACGTGGACTGAGGTCGGCATGGATAACACCATGAGAGTGGAGATGAGCGATTGCTGCGATGGCCGCTTTGATCCACTGGTCCTTGGTCTGATCCGTGACGCAGCGGGTCTGACAGAACGCGCGGATATTGCCGTGTTGCATGTAGGGCAGGCGGATACCGATGTCTGATATTTGCAGGCCTTGTAGAATGTTTTCATGCAGAGGGTGATGTTGGTAAATCGATCTCTCGCGGTCCATGCACAGGGCAGAATACGATTCCACTTCATGTGCTTGGGCAACCCCTTCTGGGCTGCATTGATGGGTGTCATAGCGGATTGGGCATTTCCAGACCTCCTGGTCATTCTCGACGTCCCGACCTATCATGCCCGAAGACCCGTAGGCCAGGATGGGTCGACAGAGTTGAGGGGGGATTTTGACTATAGGGTGAGAGTGTGCCATTAGGTTAAAGGGAGAAAGGGGACAATGTGTTACAACAAGCAACAAGGGGTGTGTCTGGGTATAACAACAAGTTACAGTTCGTGTTACATCTAATACGTGCCTGACGCCGCGCCTCTCCCGCCTCTCCGTCGGCCTAACGCGACAACTTACAATACAGTACACAGGGGCAGAGCCGGTGGACGTGTTTATCCCCAGGCAGCCGGAGACATCTATGAATCACTCAGTGTGCTGTTGGAGCTGACAAGAAAAATGATTGTCTCCATTTCAATTTCTTTTTTCTTTCTCCTGATCCTCCTCTCATGCAACAGATCCAATGCCCTTGGAGCGGAGCGGGGCCCTCCCGGGAGCCTTCAGAATTCACAGCGTCCAGCCTATTCTCCAAGACAAGCAACGCAGCTTTCTGGTAGGACTGTTGATACACCCAATCGACACCAAGTCGTAGAACTCGGAGAGATACGGGGCGACGCTTTCTGCCGATCAACCGACAGCCATCGTGCCGCTTCCAGGGAATTGTGCTTGAGCCTTAGTCGATACCACGGGTGACATGGGCGCTTCTTCGTGCCGAGTCGAGACGGCAATCTCGAAGATGAAGCAGGCAGTAGGCGGGCGAGGGTGTTGTTGCTAGAGTTCAGTTCCTATTTCTTCTGTGATACAATCTATTGATATGTCTGTTTTATTGGATCTTTTATGTCCTGTTATGTCCTCTTCTCTATAACACATTCGTACCCGTTAGCCCAGCACATACGACCACAGGGTGTGGAAAACAGGGCTTCCCGTCCACTCAGCCGTACTGGCCGTATATGGATCGCGCAGCTCATTTCGATTTCGGTTAATGACTTATATACTAGAACCTAAAAATGTGTGTCTACATAGCAAAATGACAAATCGAACTGTTTGATCGCCTTGGTAACATTTTCTGGCAGTCGATCATCCCCAGGGGATGAGCCGGCCACAGATTGGTGGGGTTGGGACTTGGATGATCCCGGGCCAAATTAAGCGTTAGTGCCTAGCAGTATGCTTGGTGGTGTTTCTTAGTGCTTATTAGTCTCTAGTGACCCCCGCTAGTTGGATGTGATCAGATGTGGTCATAAGGATAGGATGCCTACCTAGAACAAAGAAAGCAGTCAAATGCAAAGTCGGTCGCGCTCGCTGACCTTGTCCAGCTCTCCTCGCTTCATACTTATACCTAACCCGTTGCCGCAAGCACTTCGACTTCCACACAACACTTTAGTACTTCTAGCAACAATCATACTCAGTGACCATACTTCCCACTATGGCCATCCAGCCACTCACTGTCTGGCTGACTCGTACGTGATCTGCCTCTCCTCCCCTTTCCCAGCAGGCTGTGTCTGAATGTCGGGCTAATTGTGTCTCCCTGCGTACCTTGCCAGCCTCGGGGCCCAACCCATGGAAGGTGGTTCTCATCCTCGAGGAGCTTGGAGTCCCCTATGAGATCGAGAGTTTCAAGTTCGACCATGTCAAGGACAAGCCTTACATTGACATCTGCCCGAACGGGCGGGTCCCCGCCATTGTCGACCCGAACACCAACCTGACGCTGTGGGAGTCCGGGGCAATCATTCAATACCTGGAGGAGACTTATGATACGGAGAAAGAACTGACCTACGAGTCACTCAACGAGCGCCATCTGCTGAACCAGTATCTACACTTCCAGATGAGTGGTCAAGGGCCTTACTACGGCCAGTCAGGGTGGTAAGAATCAAATATCAATCGATCGACCGATCCTTCTTACCTTCTTGCTCCCAAAACCGAGAAAGGAGCTGATGGACTGTTTGTCAGGTTCAACGTCCTCCACCCCGAAAGGTTACCCTCCGTCATTGAGCGTTACAACGGACAGGTCCGCCGCGTGCTGAGTGTGCTGGAAACCCTCCTGGGAGGAGGGAAGACCTGGTTGGTCGGGGATAAGTGTACCTTTGCCGATCTTTCTTTCATGCCGTGGAACACAAGACTAGACTTTGTGCTCATGACCAAGCCCGGGGAGGATCCCCTGGCTCCCTACCCCAACGTGCAGGCGTGGCACCGGCGGATGGTGGAGCGTCCGGCCTGGAAGCGAGCGATGGCGGTCCGGGATAAGCTGATGGACGACCAGGGGCTGATGCCCAATGGAATGCCTAAGGGGATCAACAACATCAAAGAGTATGAGGAGTATATGGAGAAGCTTGCGGCGGAGGCACAGGAGCCCAAACAGGTCGTGCGATCTTAGTGGAATGAGATGGGAAGATGGAGAATAAGCAACTTGATTGTTTCTGGGTGACTGGCATAGATATCACTATCTCTCTGGTCCAATATGGAATTCACTATCCACAAAAAGGGGATTCAGGTTGAGACAAGGTAGGGGGTTAGGGCAGCAAGTCATCGCGTGCTGACGGAGCGCCCACGAGAGGGCGATCGTGACCGGTACCATCAACCATAAACATGCTGCTATGTATTTTTGGTAGGCTTGCTGGTGGAGAAAAATGGACTGGAAATGTAGACCGGTCGCTCTGTTGCTCCTTCAGCGGACAGGGCCTGTATGCGATCGCGAAAGGCTGGGTTCTGGGCCAGTTTACCAACGGGCCGATCTTCGCGGTCCGCAAATCGAGCATCGGGGGATCCCTCGAACGCGTGGAGATTGCCTTCCACCCACTGGCGGCCCGACTGGAGACACGCTTGCTTCATCTTGTCGGCGGGTTCCTAATGATCATCACCATCCAGAATGTTCCCTCACCGGGAGGAAGTAGGGCTGCTCGCGACCATCGCTGACAACAAGCGCCGAGTGGGGACAATCATGGTAATGGCCAATGGAAGCTGCGTGTATTATGCGCGCGGCTGGACGTCAGAAAGAAAGTGCCGAACCCCCTTTCACCTTTCACCCCACCCAGCATTCCCGCGTACCGCCGCTCACCGCAGCCTCACCTCGGCTGGCAGCTTATCATCACCAGCCTAACGTTCGTCGTCTCACAGAAAAGTCGGATTCCTGTCTCTCGACCTGACACTGTGGACATTCTTCGTGACATATGCCGCGCCACTCAAACCACAGACCACCATGATGGATGCTGCAAAGATAACACAACTCTACGGTCAGTTACCTAGTCTTATATCCAAGGCCAGGCACAGTGTCATCTGGGGGGTGGACCTTGCACAAGGAGGGCAGGGGACTGAAGCTGTCATTCGGAAGGTAGAGTACTAGTCCGAAAGACGCCAGATGAATCTGAATTGTTGGCTGACATAGTCCAGTTCTTGAGCGCTTACTCTATTCTCCCTTCACTGCAAATTTCCCGGGCATCTCAGTCACTCAGAAGAACTTTGGAATGGCAGCGGTTTAATAGAGCAGAAACCATGGATGAAGCCTTGGCAATCGTCAAGGAGTCAGGGATTGCTCACATTACGCGCCTGCAAGGCAAGTTCGTTCTCTGGGTTATCATAGATGAGCGCGTCATCAAAGGTTTCGCATCTTCACACGAGGATTTCATGACTCGCCAAGGATTGATGCACCTGGGACTAGCAGCCATGGAAAGCCTAGCCAAGCTGGAGATTCAAGAGGCATGCACCGGCGAACCTATCAATGACCAGGCCGCTGCTTGTGTGGTCGAATTCAGACTGGCTCCAATACCTGCCGCTCAGCCACAGCGCGTGTCATCTCGCGACATGATTATCCAGAAACTAAGTGATCTTGTTTCATCAATAGATCTACATTATCCTTCTCTTTTGGATATCTTCTACGTGATTAATCCTTCGGAAGAATATCTTCTTACCCTTGGCGTGCCTGACAGGTTTCTGGCACACACGACTCTTCTATCCCATCGCGTGGATCTGGTACACTATCTGGGAGGGAAAAGCCGTTCCAGTAGAGTATGGTGGGGAGAGTGAATCGCTCTTCAATGGAGACTACCTTGTTGGCACTGAAATAACCGAACAGAACCCGCAGTCGCCAGGACAAATCACTGCAAGTGGGGGACAGGACGTCGATTCTCAGACTATTTCTGGTGCTAGCGCTGTACAAACGGCGCAGGTCAACGCCGATATCACCGGCTCAGGTCCAGGAGAACCAAGATTGATATTTTCGGAGAAGATCGGACCACCTACAATCATCCTAGACCCAGAGGATCTCGAGTCAGCGACCGAGCTTTGTCCTGGAAAGATGGGCGCTCGTATAGTTTGGGCTGATGACGATATGCTGGTCAAATATGGCCACGGCGTTCGTCTAGCTGAGGCTGAAGCAATGCACCTGGTATCCAATAGAACCTCGATACCCATTCCCAGATTATTGAGCGCTTACATACTTGACGGTGTCGGGCACATCGTGATGTCTTATGAGGAGGGAGAGCCTTTGGACACTTATTGGGACCGTGCTTCTGAGCCGCAACAGGAGAACGTTCTGCACCAGCTGCAAGACTACGTCACGCAAATGAGGAGTATCATCGGGCGGTTCATCGGCGGCATTGACTCTTCCCCTTGTAGAGATGGGATCTTCGAAGGTGGCTATGGAGATTACGAGTCCTATCGCTATGGACCGTATGCCTCCGAGCCCGAGTTCAATGAGGGCGTGGTACAGGCGCTGAGGGATCGCCTCCCACCGGAGTCGCGGGATGAAGTGAATCGTCCGGACTCTGCGTTTTCTACTCGAGAATACATCATGTACCAGACTTTCAGAGAGTTGCATGGGCACTCTATCGTCTTTACGCACGGAGATCTACATCCCGGCAACTTGCTCGTTCGCGCAGATGGAGTGGTTGTTGTGCTTGACTGGGGGCTAGCTGGTTACTGGCCGGAATACTGGGAGTTCTATCGGGCAATGTTCAATCCACCTTGGCGCCCTGTCTGGGATCGGATGATCGAAAAGTTCATCCCACCGTACTATGTTGAGTGCGAACTTATGAAGAAGGTGTTCGGTATAGTGTGGAACTGACGCAGCTGTATATAAACGCAAAGCACTCCCACGGCGCTAATAATTGTGTTAGGGTTTACTTCATTTGTGCTCCTTAGGAGACTGGTGGACCTGTTGATTTGAAGGACCGCTGATTAGGCTCGCTATGATGTAGCCTGCTACACATGTCTCGTACAATTGACAGAAGGGCAGTCGGTCCCAACGAGCATCTTCTGAGGCCGGGAAAGACCCGCATACGACCGAGATACCGCTTCTTGAGCTTGGAGAAGCACCCCGAGATAAGATGATACCATGAAACCAAATGACACATGGACCTCGGCTTTTTAGGTCATCGATATGCATCACAACGGGCTCGCTTGGGTGAGGCACACAGATACCGTGTATCTAATCAGACCGCGTCGACCCACCCCCCGCCCGCAGATTTGGCCGCGGGAAAGCTTTGCAGCAGATCGGAGCAGAGATAAGTGTCAGGCGCGATAGTTATGTCTGGGGTCCGGGGTGGTCTCCAGGTCCCAGGGGAGCCTACTTTGACGTGGACATAACAACCATCAATCAAAGTTCGAAACCTCAAGGCTGACGGCATGACTGGTGACAAGGGCTTGAAGAAGAATGACACCCAGGTGGGTCTGATGCTCTGAGTGAGGGCAATCCGGTTAATCACATAAAGCAGAACTGGGAAGTACGGGAATGTCCAACGGGAACTTAAAGCTCGACATGTAACCTTCATTGCCCTGGGAGGCAACATGGGGACGGGGCTGTTTCTGGGAATCGGGCGAGCATTGAGACAGTCGGGCCCACTCCCTCTCTTCCTAGGATATGCCATTGCCAGCTTCGCTCGGCTTATGATGATGATCGCTCTCGGTGAGATGGCCGCCTGGCTTCCTGTGCCTGGCGCTGTTCCTCAATTCTGTTCCCGCTACGTCGATGATGCCCTGGGTTTCGCCGTGGGCTGGAACACCTGGTTCAACGCAGTCATCACTCTGCGCGGAGACCTCCGCTGCGTGCAGCATCATCCAATACTGGTCGCGTGCAAGCCATGCTAGTGTTGCGGTTTGGATTGTGATGCTCATTGTGTTATTGCTGGCCGTCAACATCCTCGCAGTCAAGGTCTACCGCGAATCTGAGTTTGTGTGCGCCATTATCAAACTCTGTGGGATTATCGGGCTGCTCATTACCGCTCTAGTCATTGATCTTAGAGGAGTACCATCTCAGAACCGACTGGGGTTTCATTACTGGAAGTCTGATGGCATTATGAAAGAGTATATCGCGTCCGGACCCACTGGTCGTCTCCTCGGACTCTTCTCAGCGCTGGTCAACGCTTCCTTCTCTCTTGGTGGCGTTGAGACCGTCGTTGTAGCTGCCTGCAAGACAGGAAATCCTCGTCGAAACATTCCAGCAGCCATTGGGCTAGTCTTCTGGCGCTACTTGTTCTTTTTCGTTCTGGCGTCGCTGGCCCTCGGAATGATATGCCCTAGCAACAACCCCAAGCTTCTGGGCTCCAGCTCCTCATCCAATGCGGAGTCGCCCTGGGTGATTGCTATCCAGCTAGCAGGCATCCAGGCTCTCCCGTTCATTGCGAATGCTGTCGTCCTCATCGTGGGCATCTCGGCGGGAAATTCCTATGTCTTCATGGGATCGAGGTATCTCTTTGCGTTGGCGTCGAATCGACAGGCGCCGGCTATCTTCTTGCAGTGGACCAAGCGGGGCGTCCCTATCTACGCTCTCCTCGTCACCATGTCAATCTCTTTATTGACCTTTATGTCCATGGACTCGAGCTCCAGTGTTTTGTGTCAGTGGTTCCAAGATTTGACGACAGTTTCCAATTTGTGTGTCAATTCTCCGTCCGCACGCGGAGGTATTGCTGACCTGCTGCAGATACACATGGATCGCCATTTGCATTGCATATCTCCACTTCCATGCAGCTCTCAAGCACAGCATGTGGACCGCGCCTCTCTTTCGTTCTCATTTCCCTGGCAGCCGTACTCGACATACTTTATGCTGGGGTACCTCACTATTGTGGTGTCTTTCAATGGCTTCAATGCCATTGCGTGATTCGACACGGCAGGATTCATCACATCCTACATCGGGTTTCCGCTCTTCTTCGGCCTGTTTGTCTTTTAAAAGCTTGTAAAGAAGGCCAAGTGGAAAGGGGCCAAGGAGGCTGATCTATTCACAGACAAAGCTGAGCTTGATGCAATTGAGTGGGCTCAGGAGGCTCCAATGACATTCGTCGAGAAGCTGTGACTTTGGCTCGCGTGAGACACTGTTGAAGATAGTGCAGTGAGATGAATCCGAATACTGTTTGTGATTGCATGAGCAAGGAAGAGATGAACATCACCCACTGGCAGGTCTTGAGTTTTTTGTTGCACAGTGGCGGCGGTAATTTACCATGTACTCAATTTCCAAATTGCAGGGGGCAAGAAAATCCACCTGTGAAGTATATGCTCCGTTGAATACGAAAGACCATCGAATGGCCGCACTGGTCTTCCGTAGTTGAACAGATCTAGACCTACGATTTAGCTGTGTCACTCAAGACGCCGCTTGTACACCTGAAGAAGCTCGACAAAATGACAGTGAGTTTCAGTCATGCACCAGCCAGTTTCTACGTTTGTGTGATACGTTCTGGGGTCTACTGGCATTCGTTGTGCGGGGGTCATGGAATGTCACAATACATTTCTTAAGCCTATATACCGCTTAGACCAAGTTACGTTGTTTCAGAACAAAGTGGAAAGCCTCGTCCAAGATCTCCAAGCCCTCTCCAATCTCCTTCTCCGTCACCGTAACCGGAGGATCCAGGCGGAAGACACCCCCCATCCCAGGCAAATTGACAAGGTTGCAGGACAGACCACACACCATCGCTCGGTCAGATACAGCTTGCCCAATCTCCGGTCCCGGTGCCCGAGTCTCACGGTCTGCAATAATCTCGATGCCTTGCAGCAGACCGCGGCCCCGAATGTCCCCAATGCACCAGTATTTCTTCTGCAGCTTGTCCAGCCCCCTGCGGAGTTGAACGCCTCGTTCCGCGGCGCGCTGGCAGATGTTGTCACGCTCGACAATCTCGAGGACCTTGTTCCCCACCGCGGCCGTCAAGGGGTCATTCAGATGGGTGGTTAGCCAGAGAAAGCCAGCCTCCTTGCAGCCACGCTCGATCTCTGCAGTGGTGCTGACGGAGGCAAGAGGCAGCTCACATCCTAAAGTCTTCGATAGCGCGAGAATGTCAGGCACAACGCCATCGTGCTCGAAAGCAAACATCTGCCCGGTACGCCCGACCCCCGTCTGCGCTTCGTCCATGATCACGAGCATGCCACGCTTCTTGCATTCTGCTACCATGCGCGGGAGGTACCCATGGGGCAGATCGAGAATGCCCCCAGTCGAGAGGATCGGCTCTATGATGAAGGCCGCCAACGCCCCCACGCTCTGGCGGTCGACCATGGACCATCCGTAGTCCATCTCGGTTTCCCAGTCGTATGAGCCATCGGGCTTCCGGAAGGGCGACCGATACGCATACGGAGCCGGGAAGGCCAGCTGGCCCGGCATGCAAGGCCCACCGCGTCGACGACCGGCAGAGTAGGTGGCGGAGCCGGCACCCTGTGTCAGGCCGTGCTAACTGGCGGCAAAGGCCACGATCTCGAATTTGCCGGTGTAGCACTTGGCCATCTTGATGGCAGCCTCAGTGGATTCGGAGCCCGTGTTCAGGAAGAAGGACTTCTCCAAGGGTCCCGGTGAAAATTGCGCAAGGCGTTCAGCCAAATCGACGACCGGGTGGGTGATCATGTTGCTGGTGAGGTGGTCGAGTTCCGCGACGTATTTCTGGACAACGGCGACGATCTCTGGGTGCGAATGGCCGAGCAGAGAGCTCATTTGGCCCGAGGTGAAATCCAGGATTTGACGGTTGTTGGCATCATAGAGCCGCGTTCCCTTGGCCTTGGTGATGACCACCGGTGAGTAGGGCACGCCTGTCGACATTAGATATTTGTCTGCCCGGCTGAAAAAGGCGGTCGTCGAATCAATGGAACCCATGTTGGATACTTTGTTGTGAGGTGGTATTCAATCGGAGAGAGAGAGATGAAGTCTGAAGTGAGAAGCAGATTTTGGAAAGTCAAGAGGGTCTTTAAAAGGCTCTTGTGAGGTGAGATGTGGTGGGGATGATTGAGATAAGTTGCCCGCGGCCAGAAAGGGTGAAACGCGATGGCCGCGGGGAGAGGGGCAACCCTAAACAGCCAGGCACGTTGCAATCATGATTCTGCGTAGGACATGCCTCATGTCTCATCTCCCACGTTCAGCACAAGTTGAATAGGAGAATTCTTTCATTTCCGTCACTACTCAAAACCCATACCTATACTTTAGACATCGAATTCGCCCGGGAATCCAGTGATCCCGACGAAGAGCTCCTCCAGAGTAGCCGGGTCCATATCGATGTTACAAGGTAGATCGGCATAATCTGGCGCCAGGAGACTATCATCGGTTTGTATACTGTGCATCCCCACTTTCTCAACCAAATCACTGCAGTGCGAAAGACAGTGATCCGCAAGATCCCATCCATACCTCTCTTTGTGTACCCGCAGCGCGTCAATGAGATCTCTCGCAACTTTCAATGGCTTGTTGTGAGGCTGGTGTCTCATACGCAAGCCACTTCGAAGCAGTAGCATCGTGGCTGACGTGAAGGAGAACGCGAGCACTGGAAGCCAGAATCCACAGAGCTGATCCTCCGTTAGCCCTTGCACAAAGTACGCAATGTCTTCGGCGGCCCGTTGAGCAGGGATGTAGAATGGTGAGAAGCTATTGTCGTCTGCGCCTGCCGAGCTCCTACTGAGACCAAGCTGTATGCGCCGAAGCAGAAGCTTGACTGCGAGGTAAGCCAGACGGAAATTAGCAGCACTCGGTAGGTCCTGATGCATTCCTCGAAGAACGAGATTGCGCATGTCTTCAGCCAATGCCTCCTCCCACTCATTCAGCATGCGTTCCAAGTCTATGGCGGATTGCTCAACCACTGGGAAACTACTCGACACGGCATATATATGTTCTAGATATCGGGCGAGTACATCCGTCAGCGTGGTCAGCGCAACGAAAACAGAAGCTGTCGATCTTCCATATGGCGAGGCTTCGACAGCAAAGAGGTCATCTGCCGTTGGAAAAGGCACATCGTACTGAGCTCGATGGACTTGCAACGGTGTTCCATAAGCTAGGCTGCACCAGCGATCATGAATCAGGGCGAGCCACTATAGCCGAATCCGAAGACTCCTCTCGAGGGACGATATTCCCCAGCCCGAGGGGTCGCGGTGCAGTCCAAGAGCATTGGCGAGGGCAACTGCAGTGCCCACCATTCCACCGTTGCCAAACATTGAGGTGCTGGGTCGCCCACAGACGTTGATCAAGATCGACATTACCGTGGATATGCCCGGGGACAAGAACAGCTCTGAATGCAGGGCCTCGTTGGCTTGATTCCAGATGAAACGCATGTCGGGAGGATTGTTCGTTGATAAAATGGAGGATGCTTGCCAATAGACCAAGGAGTTGGCATATAGATTACACAGTAAAGCAGGCGAGAGTTTGTCCCTCTGAAGAGAATATGCACTTCTGAATGAAGCTTCGTCAAAGATTGGGAAGCATACATTTGCTCTTTGAAAAGACCTAAAGAATAGCATCAGTCAGCTGAAAGGAGCTGCCAAGACAAGGGCCAGTAGAGACCGACAGATCCAGGTATTCCTCCATGTTGGGCCTGTTGGGCCCCATATACTTCTCAATCACTTCACATTTGGCTGCAGCCAGTGTCTGGCTTGCACAAACCCCCAACGGCCTCCTTGGGACCAAGTTAAATCGTACCGGTCTGAAAGAGCGATTAGATTCGGGTCCCGTCCAACTGAAGCATGTTTTCTGTGCAGTTGGCAGGGCTGACAGATAGTTCTCAAGAAATCGGTTATCCTCCGCTACGGCCGGGCTGACAATGTGAGGGTTATCATCCCCAGATTCAGCAACCATTCCCACTATGCTTGGCAAGGCACCGGATTCTTGCTCATTCTGCGGTGTGTCATTACTTTCCAGACCTGCTATGTGCATGCGCCGTGGGCCAGCCTTCTCTCGTGCGTTAAGTTGGATGTGCCTTCCACGGCTTTAGACCTCAATGCCTCCACCCCATCAATCTGGAGATCCATCATGATCTATAGCCAGGAGTACAGTACCCGCGCCGCAATATATAACCCAGTGGTCCGTCTGCGGAATAAAACTTGTTGGGTCGACAGTCTCCAACAACCAAAAAGAAAGAAAGCTGACTAGGTAAGGATTGCAGAAGCTCGGGGAAGCTTAGAGTGACTACCCATCTGCGTTGATGGTGTTTTTGGTGGTGATGCTGCTGCTGCATGAGCAACTCGCTTAGCAAGTTGGGATAGATCACGTGCTACAACCCCGACCGATGGACTGACTAAGCTTTGACTCATCCGATTGATCCGATTCACCTCGGCTTCTTTCTTTTACTTGGGTTTCGTTCAAGTCACCGGCCTACTAGCAATCCCCATTCTCGTAACCACACATGGCCGACGCAACTCCCCCGGCCCGCGCCCGCATAGCCTGTAAGGCCTGCAATGCTAGACGTGTGAAATGTGATGCAGCCATTGAACGACCGTGTTGGCACTGCCGCACGCGCGGCACTCCTTACGAGCTGATAGAATCGCGCCGGGGCAAATACGTGCGGACCACGCCCCGCCGATCTCGGACGCTCTCCCTTGATAATAGAGACACCCCCAACACCCCCAACACCCCCTTGTCGGCTGAACCTCACCGAGAAGCTGCTATCGATCGTACCTTGCAGACAACAAGCTCCCCTGGCTCCTCCGCCCTCACCTATATCATCGAGGTCAACTCTACCCCGAGGCATGGTTCCACCCACCCATCCAAAGTCCACTATCCCATTCCACCCTCGATCGCCCAGACCCTCTCACATAGCCCCCGGGCCGAAGATCCAGTTTCTCTGCGAGATACTCTCATCCTACCGCCCTCGCCTGTGGCCGAGAAGTTGATTCGTGCTTTCTTCGAGCTGATCCATCCTGCCTTTCCGGTCGTTGATCGGCACGAGTTTTCCCGCTTGTATGCCCAAGGTCAGGCCTCTCCGCTCCTCTAGCAGGCTATTTACCTTCTGGGCTTCACGGTAGGAGACGAAAGTCTTGTCCATGCTGCGGGATACAGTGACCGACTCGTGGCCAGGAGAACGCACTACCTCCGCGCAAAGGCCTTGTATGATGCAGACTACGAAACCTGCAGTGTCACCATCGTAGCAGCTCTGCTACTTCTGGGCTTCTATTGGTCGGGGCCCGAGGATCGAAAGGATACGTGTTACTGGATTGCATGCGCAACCAACGTAGCACAGGCGTTGGGGATGCATCGGTCGTATGTTTCTGGAGGTCTCACCCGGGGAGGCTTGGCTGACTTCCATCTAGCCTATTACCTCTAGGCACACCCCGATCAGTGCGCTGCTTGCGGAAGCGTATTTGGTGGTCGGTCTATGTAATGCAGCACTGGGCAAAAGGTTCATAGGGGCGATGCTAACGGAGCCAGACTCGCGATCGACATACGGCTGCGGCCTTTGGTCAACCGTGTCGTATTCGAGATGAAGACTGCGACATCGAACCTCTTACGCAAGAAGATTTCGACTTTGATAATGACTATGACCACTCTTTGATTCCAAAGCAGGAAGACTACCATGTTTTGTATGTCATGGAGATGTCGAAGCTGGCCTCAGTCCGTGAGTCTCATGTCTGCGAGGCACAATTCTTGCCCTGGGGCCGGTGGGCTGACTTTGCGGGACCCTAGTCGGAGACATTCTTGTGGCGGAATTCAGTCCTCGGCGTCCGGCGCTGGAGGAATACGAGACCAACGCGTTGGCAGATCGACTTGCGCAATGGGAATCCTACTTGCCGGAGCGACTGCGACGAATACCGCCTGATAATGGATTTGGTGCGTCATTCTGGGCCAACATGCTACACATGTCATATCAGTAAGGGTCCTCGCTAGCAGAGAGTAGACGATATTAACACCTCGCAGAAATTACTACATTCTTCTCTTTCGGCCCAAAGCAATCGACCACCTGTCTTCTGTAGATGTGGAGAGAGATACTCGTGCGCGTATGGCTGCCGACGCAATCACCCGTATCGCAGAGGATCTTTTGGCTGTGGGGACTATCCAATGTACTCAAATCCATTTGTAAGGCCATGATATCTCCTTGCCAATAACGATATCCAGTCGCTGACCCTATATGGTGCAGTGTACCAGCATTGTTTGGTGCCCTTTTAGTGCATACCTTTAACATCTGCCGAAGAGATCCCATTCGCCAGAGGCTGGCTGAGAACAAGTCACGCCAGTGCCTTCTCGCTCTTAGCGAACCTTCCAGATCGTGGCCTGTCCGGATCTGGTTTGCAAAGGCTTTTCTGAACCTGTTGAGACGACTGATAGGACAGGGGTCGCGACAAGGCGGGTCGATTATCAACGTCTCGTCCACCATTGCGGGCCATTCTAGTCCGGCTCCATCTGCGTCCGTTGACTCGACTGAACCACACACTCTGAATAACATTAATCCTGCTACGGCATCTCGTCGACCAAGCAACGTCATTCTCTCCGAGTTGGACAGCGCTGAGCCAAGTCACCAGCCCGGCCATGGCCACGAAGCACTCCTGGCGGATAATCAGCCTGCGAGCAATTCCTCCCAAGCGACCGAGCAGGTCCTCTATGATACCTTTTTGGCTGGCTATATCGACCAAACCTTTGATCCCGATCTATTGGTGCTTAATAGTCTAGGCTCATCGTTACCGTTCTTTCCTGGGGGTTTGCCTGACACCGAGGAATAGTACAATTCCGATTCGAGAGGGGGGGGATCTTGCTGCCAACAACACGGCCTCGAGTCATAGACGCTAAAGAAAAAAATCCCTCACATGAACTCCATTCAGTGCTTAGCCCTCCAAATGCCTCAAGCTAGCCCTTGCTTCCCATCCGTTTCAAGAACCACGATCCTCTGCCTTTCTTCCTTTACGGTGGCGAACCGGCTGTTCTTCCTTAGCATTTCCCCATGCTTGAAAAACAGCCACGGCAACGGCATCATGAGGACCGTGAGGAATGCGAGAGGACTGGTGGCCCACTGATACCCAAGCTTCTCATACATTTGCACTCCAAACAACGGGAAGGCAGCTGCGAGACAAATGTTAGCGACGTGCTACTTCAAGGAAACCACTTTTACGGTCGCTTCGTTGGAATACACAGACCTGCAAACGAGCATCTTGCAAAACCATTGGCTGCAAGTGCGGAGGCCGCATATTGGGGATACGCGTCTACCTAGATACGACATGTGAGTAGGTAGGGATTGCCTTGCAGGAACAGAGGCACGTACCAGAAATTTGAAAATGCCGATGAATGCGAATACCACGCTTCACTAACTAGAAAGTCAACCTGTGATCATATCGTGGCCATAGCTAGAAGCAATTGCTGGGAGTGCGAGTGAATATACGACTCACCCACAACCGAAGACGGCGGACCCCATGATAGGGAGTATCCAGTGAACACTGGGGTAGATTGTCCAGCCAAACCAGAAGAGGCCAGCGGGGATCAGGATACCCCCTAGAATTGCTGGGGGCAGCCTATACTCTGGCTCACTGCTTCCGCCCTCGTGATGACGTTGTATCAGACGCTCACGGATCTTGATCCAGAGTGGGTTACTGGCCGCTCCCATCAGCATCCCTGTGATGATACCGAGGAACGTAAGGCCGATCTGCCAGAGTTTCATCGCATGCATGGTCCGGAAGACCAGCGGAAACGCTCCGAAGAACAGGTATAGAATCCCCAGGAGGATGGCCGAATATACGTCTAGGCAAAGACACATTGGTTCGAAGAACAGCAGTTGAAATGGACGAACAAGGGACTGTACAAGAAGCCGACCAGTCGAGCGCGGGGCTGTCCCTAACTGTGCCGTAGGCCGTTTATTTCCCAAATTCGAGTCTGGCTTTGCACGTTTATTGCGAGGTTTGACCAAAGAGTTCGTTTCTGGCGCCGAAACGATTATCGCGATGAGCAGAAGTAATGACCAAATGAGGACAACGTAGTATGTCCACCTCCAGTGCAGATAGTAGTTGATAAAGCCTCCGACCAATGGCCCCAACGAGGGCCCGATGAAAGGCGCACAGGAAACGCCGCGATGACCATCGGCTTCTGAATCTCGTTTGGCGAGAATAGGTCCCTTACGGTCCCCCCTGCAACGGCCAAAAAGGTACCACCGGCGAGACCCTGGACAAAGCGGGATACAATGATCAATGCCATATGTATGGTAACAACAGATGGGATCATCCAGACAATGAACAATGACCAGGAGATCAGGTATATGGGCCTCCGACCGTAGGCTTCGCTCAAGGGGCCTGTGAGCAGCGGGCCTAGAGCAATTCCTAGGACAGAAGACGACAGTCCCAGAGTGGATATAAAGCTTGTGGTGGTCAACTCAGCGTTCATTTGCGTGTATGTTGTGGTATAGATCGAGCTGGTGCATGTCCTAGTACATTGGTCAACACGCAGCACTTCTTTTGGAGAAGCAGCAAGGTCGCGTACACACACATACTGCCTGTACAGACAATCCATACAATGGCCCACTTGTGCCACTCTGATATAGGTTGAGGGCATTGGTGGCCTTGTTCAGTGAAGGGTGATGAGGTCACCCGAGAAGAACGATTACCATCAGTGTCGCCTCGCATGGTGATGCTCCGGAAGACTGACACCGATGCAGCCAAGCCTTGAATTTAT
Source organism: Aspergillus aculeatinus CBS 121060 (assembly GCF_003184765.1). NCBI lineage: Eukaryota > Fungi > Ascomycota > Eurotiomycetes > Eurotiales > Aspergillaceae > Aspergillus > Aspergillus aculeatinus. The sequence goes on along the minus strand of NW_020291535.1, from coordinate 14,089 downwards.
ACTCGGAATAGACAAGGTAGAAATTTGATACTTGATGCCAGAATAGATATGCGGTAAGAGCCCGAGGTGACTGATGAAGAAGCCGAGGTGAGTGAACACAGGACCAAGTTAGGTCTTCCCGAACCGAACCCCACTTCGCAGCATCATCAACTTCCTCATCATCAGCGTCCTCCTGATTCTGACTTTATCTACAAATTTCTCTCGTCTCCTCGACATCCCCTACGACACCAGTCACTGTTACTTCTCTCTTTTACTGCCTACTCTCTACGACCGCGAGCTACCCACAGTGGCATGGATGGTCTCAATCCCGATGATAAGAGAGTTGGGGCAGTGATGGACCAGCATCGCTTGTCCATGCGAGGTGCCTGCGGCTTCGTTAGTCGAGACGTCTGGGGTCCTCGTGAGAAGTCGATGGGCAATCCCTGGACACCAACAAATCCTTCTGGAACGTAAGCGCACCCAGTCCTACTATCCGGGCAATTCCCCGTGATAACCGAACAAGAGTCATACTTCGTCTCGCGAAGAATAGTCTCATGCATGAAGAAGTCGTGGGGTTCATCGAGGCCAATGTGCGCACCAAGGTGACATCCCAACCTAACAAGGCCAATAGCTGAGCCAACGAAGACAACAGTCAAGCCCACAGAGCACCTTACGTATAGCACCGGCCCCCGAGGATCACGTCATCGGCGCAACGCGGCGGCTGCCTTTCTGAATGAGGAATTCCACCCCAATTACACCATCAGTGCTGAGAACCTTTTCGTCACCCCTGGCTTAGCTAGTGCAATTGACGCACTAGCTTGGGCAGTGTGCAATGAAGGAGATGGCATTCTGATTCCGCAACCGTTCTATAATGGGTTCGGCGTCGATATCCTGAATCGCAGCAATGCTCGCGTGGTTCCCGTCCCGTACACCGGGGTGGAAGGGTACTCGAGTCTTGAAGATCTCTTCTGCCCCAACGTCCCCAGTACGGCCTTGGAGGCCACGTTTTGTAATGCGAAGCAGAATAGTATTAATCCTCGTGCTCTTCTGATATCACAGTGAGTTTGTCGATCCCTTTTAAAACGGGGTTCGAGTTCTCATGTGATGGAATGACAGCCCGCACAATCCGTTGGGAAGGTGTTATGTATGTACTGTAAGCCTTCTCGACCCTTTTCGTTTGTCACAACAGAAACATTTAACATGAATCAACAGCCCCGTCAAACTATACAGGCATTCGCCACCTTCTGCGGCATACACAATCTCCACTTCATCTCCGATGAGATATATGCGCAGTCCGTCTTCAACATCGCAGCTCTCCCGAACGCTGTACCTTTCGTTTCGACACTGACGCTGGACATCTCGCGACACATGAATCCGGCCATGGCTCACGTCTTATACGGTGCGAGCAAAGACTTTTGCGCGAATGGCCTGCGCCTCGGCCTGGTGTGTACCCAGAACGAGGGTGTCCTAGGCGCAATGTCAAGTATCAGGTAGGTACTGAGTTTGAGCTGTTCGAGCGGTGCTGATAGATTCTTGGCAGTATATTTTCATGGTCACCTCATCTCATTCAGGATGTCTGGGCAGCTATGTTAGCTGACAAGGACTGGCGGACGGGCTTCATGCACAGGAAGAAACAGCTCATGGAGGAGCACTACCGCTTAACTACTGCATTCTTTCAGCAAAACCGGATACCATACTGTGTGAGATGTAAGTTCGATGTGAAGCCGAGTTTTTCGGGGTCGCTTTCCCGAGTTAACTGACCCATCCTGAGGAATGCCGGCCTGTTTATCTGGATAGACCTCCGCCATCTGATTCGACCAACCTCCAAAGGGTTATACTCCGCGTCGCCAGCAAATAAAGCCTTGATATTAGTAGACTACAAGGAGCGCGAAGTAAAGATCGCCGAAACCTGTGCCAAGAATGGGGTGTTGATCGCCCCGGCCATGTGTACGTCCCAAAGGAGTTTGGCTGGTTCCGCGTCACTTTCACCGTGGGAAACGAAGCCTTGAAAGAAGGCCTTGAGAGGTTACAAATGTCGATTAGGGAGATAGAAGCAATGGGAGCCTGGTGATGCCAAGGCCAAAAGACTCGAGTGATTTTAGACTGCAGGCTACAATGGTCCGACCGCAGGACTGGATAGCTGACTAAGCACATGCATTGTGTCGAATGTTTTTCAAAAATGCGGTTGGATGTCTTTCCTTACCGCTTCTTTTGCACTCACCGCCGATGTGCCATTTGCACGCGGGAAGAACAACACACACTGGCCTAAGCCACCTGTATTATACAAAGGGCAATTGTTTGTTCTCCCATGCAGTCAGATCAAGACATTGAGCTCTTATAGTATTGCATACGAGGGAGGTTGATGTGAGCTACCCGATAGTGGAGTCAAAGTACAATACTTCACCCAGCTTACCTTCTCGAACCGCTTTTGGGACACTTAGGACGCTCCGTTTGCTAACAGCTGTCCTGGGCTGTCCTGTACTGTACTGTGCGGATACGCCCCCAACCCACTTAAAGCATCGATGGGCCGGCCCACCAGCCTCCCGCCTCCCGTCTCCAGATTGCCTCAGCTTTCATTTATTCCATCTCTCGCTACTCTCCCTGACTCGTACATCTGTCTGTCACCACCATGATCTCTCGATTCATCCCACGCTGCCTGCTGTCAGACTTCATCTGGCAGGACAATCCTCGATCACTCTCCCATGGGCAAATACCACCCACCCCTCGACCGACTCACCCCCGACTGCGGCGACTGTGGGGCATCGTACATGACTACCTCCAACGGTTCTCGCAGGTGTATTGCGGCTGGGTTGGCATCCCCTTTGACAATCAAATCGCCCAGCTTCCATTTGGGTTGATCCTTAAATGGTCGGATGGCACCCGACTCGAAGAGGTTCTGGCAATGCAAGTCGCCCGAGCAGCTGGATTCCCAGTTCCACGAGTCATCAGCTATGGGGACCATCCGGATACACCGCATGCACCAGTGTCAATATTGATGACTCGTATGCCTGGTGCAGAGTTGGGCCAGGTCTATGAGACACTAAGCAGCGAGAACAAAGAGTCCGTGTTGAAAGAGCTTAAAGGTTATCTGCAGGTTATGCGCGCATGGCCAAATCCGTGGGGGAGTCGGATTTGCTCGCTGGAGGGCACCGCAATCCGAAGCGTCCGCATCCCCAATCACTTGGCCGGTCCCTTTGAATCGGAAGAAGATTTCAATAAATATTTGATCCAACCGGCATGGGCAGGCGGGTTCCCATCTGAGGAGGAATACAACCATGCTCTCAAGGTTGCCCGAGGAATAGAGAAAATGCCACACCGTATTGTTTTCAGTCACGGCGATCTGAAACATCATAATATACTAGTCAAGAATGGAAAGGTCACGGCATTTCTTGACTGGGAGTCTGCGGGCTGGTATCCTGATTACTGGGATTTTACTACAGCGCTGCGATTTGCTCGCAAGGACTTCTGGTGGTACGATTTTGTTCTTAGAATCGGGGGTGATGCGTACTTGGCAGAATTGGACTGCGATCGTGCATTGAGCTCTCTAACAAGCGCTTCATATTATTGGTGATGCTGTCCGACAATCCCGGTGACATTATCAACCTGGTGTCAGGCACATGGATGTGTGGTGTCTGGTCGGAATTCTCAAAATAGTCTTGGCGGGCGATGATTGGGGACTAGCTTCATCATACTCTATGGATACATTGAGATCTCATGTAATCTCTCAGAGGTCAGAGACAAGTATATCGCCATCAACTCTCCCTCCCGGTACATTATAATGCATAAACGAAACTTGCGACGACGCCTAGGATCTGTTGCAAATCGCACAATATCTGTGGCTGGGAGCTATCCAAGCTTTTCAAGTGGAATGGGGGCTGTCGGATACACATATCCGTCAGTTTAAAGCACATCGTTGGTCTAGGTGCAGGGTCAAGAATGCGGCTTACTGGAGGAGGTTGCTCACAGTCCGCACAGGGATGAATTGGCGAACGGCCTCGGCTGAAGATTGTCGGCAGCATCGCTCGCATGTGCATTCCCCCAGCTCTTGGCTTCAGCCTCCAATTCCTCAAGGCTCGTGCACTTCAGGACATGGGCATTCTGCAAAAGAGCCAGCACCCGGAAAAGCCAGACACGGCAGGTGGTGGCTGGCTGGTTCAACTGATGATCGTATGTCCGGATGGTTTGATCCAGGGCATCCTCCCAACCACCGGGCACATCAGCAATTCCAAAAAGTCCCACCAAAAGAAAAGATTTGAACACCCCAGAAGTAGGTCCGTGGGCGGAAATCCAGCCACTTCCTTGTTGCTTGATATGATACTTCGTGCCGCCCCTGCGGCTGTCCCGATGGAAATAAAGTCCCCAGTGAAAGTCATTCGGAATGGGGGGATGATGTCTGATGAAAAGGAGAATGTACAGCCTGTTGGGTTGGAGATCTGCGAGGGACATGATTTGAAAGAGGGTGGTGGAGCGACAAAAGAGTACGAAGTTCAGATCCCACCTGGCAAGAAGACGAGGTCGGGTGGCCATGGCGCCTATTATAGCTAAATTGCCTACTCACTTCAACGACAGGCGCTGCCTTCTGGAGTTCTATCAATAGCTGCATCATAGGTAGTAGTAGTCCTTACATGAACTCTTTGCATCAGTAAGCGCCAGAGGCAGTTTTCATGAGCGCTACATGGCGTATGTGTGGTTCAATGGAATCTACTTACAAGGGCGATGGCCAATAATTGCTGCCAAGGATATTAGATTAAACTCCGACGGTCGAAGGCTCGCGACATCACGCAAGCAAAAGAAAGTGAGCACTAAGTAAGCTTGGGAAAGAACTGCTAATTATAGGTCAACGATAAGCGCCTGGGGCCTGATGTGCAGCCAAATCAGCAGGTGTCGATCAGGGCCGGGAGGTGCTTGCCACTCCGGCGCTTAATCCAGCGGCAAAAGCCGATGCATCCAACAGATCCTGTTCAACTGTTGAAGACGGCCGGGCAAAGACTTCAGGACAGGAGCTGGCTCTGGTTACCTATATGACTGGCAATTACAGTGCGTACTGCTTCTTGAATATGGAGTCGCCTGAATCCCTTTCCTGCCTCCCTTCGCTGCTGACGGGAATCCCGGGCTATCGCTTTCCATACATTCTTCTCATCATATGCGCTGCCAGGGGGGCTATTCTTGCTCATTCTGTCCCAAGCACCCAATAGCTTCCCTTTAGATATCCTGATAATCGGACAGGTACTCGATCGAAGCCCTTTTGATCCCAGTACCACGGCTCCAGCTTGAAGGATAGCTCAAAGGAGGCGGGTATGTGAAATACCAAGAGCAGCTTGGGTGGTATCGTTCGTGTAATCTGGGCCCAGCTAGCATCATCAATGTCAATACCACTTCGCGCGATAGCGCGGTGGTTCCAGCCGATATGCATACGAGCGCGGACATTCGATCCGTCCCACCTGTCGCATTGGAGGAGACTTTCGATCAGGGTTCAGGGATAGGTCCGGCGGCGCGAATGCCGACCACTTTATAGGACTCTATCCATACGTTCCAAGATCTCATCAACATTTGACTTTCGGGGTATGCATCATATCGAGGGACAATAGATATACACCAATCATCGACCCGCCACACAGAGTGGAATACGCTGGCACCCATGCTTCATTCAACGTGTAGGGGGTGCCTGGAATTGCACGTGGGATTTATGCACAATTGGCCTTGATTTGCCCGAGTATTCTCCTCTTGTCGCACATACCTTACTCGCGTATACGGATGTCAGTTACCCCTATGTTTCTTGTGGGCATTCACCAAGTCGATCTTGCTCTTTACAACTTGTGGGATATGCGACGTCGACTTCATCTGAAACTCGGATTATAGTATGAGGAAATTTCTCGAGATCAATGTTGGCATCCTCGGGTGCGATTTTCAGGAGTGTCTCCCAACCATAAGAGAGCCCCTGCGACTTGACATCATGCCACAATCCGTGTGCAAGGTGGACGGACACTAGGTTGGCTTTTCAACCGAGATACACCACATTCGTTCTAACGAGCGCCGGCAGGTGGAAGCAATTCAGGTGGGTCTACGCTAAGCTATATTTAGGCATGAAGTACGACCCCGGGCTCCAAGAGTATTAGGTAAGTAATTGCTCTCCCCTGGCCCACAGAGACCAAGGTCTATAAAACCGGCCTTCATACTCGATCAATCTCGCTCTGTCCACTCACAAACAAAACCCACTTGATATGGCTTGCTTGAATTGAAAGTTCACCACCTACCTATCTAGTTCGCATCATGCCCGCCGCCACTGAAACCCCCGGCCATATCCCTGTCTCCGAATGGCCCAACCTCGAGGCTCTCGCTGTCGGCTACGACGAGCATCTGATGAGTGCGTGTGAAAGACTAACCGGGCAAACGCTCACTCTGGTTTTTCCCAAAGCCCCACGTGTCGCGCACCGCTTCCTCAACGATCACACCCTGGAGTGGGAGGTCCTGTCCACCAACCAGCGGGGGCACGCCGAGTACCAAGCCTTCGAAGTCCGACCCAATACATTCTTCGTCGACCTTTACAAAGCAGACTGTGAGGAACAAGTCACTCTGGTGCTGAATCAGACCACTGGTCAAGCCATCGTTGCACTCTCCGGCTTTCACATTGTGAATGGGACCAAAAGGACATACACGAAGTTCTCCGATGCCGCTCTTGACGGGATGGACGGCGCTCGCCCTTTTGAGCTCACGGAAGATCTGATTGGAAAGCACATCCTCTACCGCTATACCCCGCGGGACGCGTACGAGCATGTGTACTTGAACCAAGGCACATTCACGTGGCATTGCCTGACCGGAACGGAGAAAGGGCTGGCAGATACCGAGCCGTGCAAGATGCTGAAGTTGGGAGAGAAGTTGTATCTTCTGTTTTGGAGCGAGAAAGTCATGCCGGTCGAATCCGTGGTGGTGGTAGATCTGGAGCAGATGCGGTCCACGGGGCGATTCTTCTGCTGGGATCCAAAGCCGGCGAAATTGGTGCAGATGCGGTTCGGATCTCATGCGACGGTGTTGGCCGAGACGGATGCCACGCGGGTTGTGCAGTCGAAGATAAGTCACCTTTGATGAAACTGTAGTTAGCCTGGTTAGCTTTAGGAGGGAGTCAACGTCAAGACAGAAAATCTTGTGCATAGCCTTCTTACAGTGCTTACAGTGCAGTACAGCTGACAGTAGACTACGGAGTACTATGTACTGTACAGCTGAGGGTCAGTTGACCTACCGATAAGATAAGGAAGTGGGGAAAGGCGGAGCATTTCCGCCCCACCACAATTACGTCGACACACTCAAGTTAACTAAACTACAGGCAAAAGGATTATAAAGCTTATCCTCCCCTCCCTCCCCCCAAGTTGCTCCCATTCGGTCCACTGCAGCCGTGCCACCCCAAGCGAAAATATGCCCGTTTATAAGACCTCCAATCCCCGGAAAAGGGTCAAATCACGCGGTAGGGTTCCAACTGCTCCAGTGGATACGCGAAAGGGAGCCCATGCTAACTCCATCGGCGGACAAAAGCTGGCTGTCGCACCTGCAAACAACGAGTGAGTGGGCCCAATGACTTCTGGAGTGCCCGAATTGACCGGCCATCGCAGCGTCTGAAGTGCGACGAGAAACTCCCATCTTGTTCTCGCTGCGAGAAGCGAGGGCTAAGTTGTCCAGGGTATACAAGGAATGTAAAATGGTCCGACAAATATGAGCGCTGGCTGCCGGGCGAGAAAGACCAGGACCACACCTCCAGCAAATCCCATGCAGACTGGTTCATTCAAGAGGCCGGTAAGCTGGAGGCTGCCATCGCCGGCAGGGCTGATGGCTATACCGCTACTCAAAGTGGCAGCTCCGCCGTCGACATCACCGACTCGGACGATCCAACTCATAGTTCGATTACTGAGTCGTACCTACCATGCGAAGGGCGATGGACCACATCACCTCCCTTGTCTCCGGTGCTACATGGCTATCTGGAGCCGTTGACAGACAGACTGTTGAGGTATTACTTCTCGCGGGTTTGTGGCATCCTGTCCGCCTTTGACTCGCGCCAGAACCCCTTCCGATCGCTGGTCCAGGAGCTTATGCCCACCCATCCAGCGCTGTTGCACTGTGTGCTTGGTATGTCTGCTGCGCATTTGCACCAAAAGGAGAGAGGTCAGACGAGATCGCTCCGGCATCGTGCACAGGCTCTATCCGAACTGGGATCGAATATCACCCAGGTCATTCATGCCGAGAAGGCAGTGGCACCACCCAGCTCCAGCACGACCGCCCTCCTGCTTACGGCAATCATGCTTGGGATGACCTCCGTAAGACTTGCTACCCCGGCGGTCCCGCAGTGACGCCTTCGCTAACCTGGCGCAGACATGGCACGATGTGTCTTCCCTAGACCTTGTCCATCTGCAAGGCGCCCGAGCGTTGTTCAGACAATGGAATGGCCCCGCCCTCTGCGATCCGCATTGTAGCTTTCTGGTAGGGGTAATGGCTTTCTGGGAGTCACTTGCCTCGTTCCATGTGGACCAGGACGTCGAGTCTGTAGATTACCTGTTCGATGTCTGTGGCAACACGACCAGTCTTGGTGCCTGCGTTCCGAACCCATTAACGGGTGTCTGCACGGTATTGTTTATCTACATGGCTAAAGTAGGTGCTTTATCAAGACAGCTTCGTCACTTTGACCGCCTTTGGGGTATATCGAGCGCCCACGCTTCCAATGGCGATTCTTATGCCCCTCTTCTCGAAAAGGCCAGGGCGATTGAACTCCTGGTGCGGTCATACTCGCCGCCCCCTCTGCAATGCATCCTGGAGACGGCGGATGATCATACTCCGCCTGTTCATCTACACACCATGAGCCAAGTGTACCGGCTGACCATTCTGCTGGAGCTGTATCGATTGTTCCCTGGTTTACTCGGTCCTCCCGCTTGCCAAACTGCAGCGGACCCGGGATTGTCACACTCCAGCCACCTCCTCGTTTCCCTTGCCATTGAGATCCTGACCTTACTGCTATCGCTAGGAGAAAGTACGGGCACCAAGGCGATCCAATTACTTCCCTGGATTATTGCTGGAAGCGCCCTGCAGAATTGTGTGGCGTCACCCAGTCCCCTCACACCCTTCCCCCTCAGTTGCGGTTCCTATGCGAGCATTATGTCGATCTGTCATAGCAGTATGACCATCCACTATTGGCGAACGGTGGTGCGTGAGAGAATTCGCAGCCTGCATCGCTATGTGGGCCTGGATTCCGTGGGATATGCCACTCGGCTGGTGGAGCGGGTATGGCGGCGGGCCGATCACCGGGTCGGCGCTGCCGATACGACACGCCGTCTGGTGGGTTGGACCGAGGTGATGCTGGAAGAGAACTTGCAGACTTTTTTTGGCTAGAGATAGCAGCGTCAGCAGAGTATTCCCCTGTGGAATCAACTTATCAATTTGTACTGGATTACCGCCTTGAGTTGATAAGATCGATCTGCCCTTCCGCCTCGTACTTTATGCTCTAAACTGGCTTAGTGCAGTGACGGTTCCGATTCCCAAGTTTGCTTGATTGCCCGCCGGTCTCGGAAGAGGGAAGTGACCTCCGGCTTAATTGGCGAATGGCCACGGCGAATGGCCAAGGCGGTGTGACTCCAAGTTCCACCGCCCGCGGCGTATCACACTCGCACATTGTGACCACCCACCCGTCACAACTCCGCAACATGCCCGGCGTCCCCTCCAGTGAAGCCTGCCATGCTTGCCGCAAGGTGAAAGAAAAATTCCGCTGACATTTCCTTCTAAGGTACATTTCTGCACAATTTTCCCCGCAGGTTGGGCCACACTCAGGTGCTGGACTCGGCTGCCAGCGCTCTAGTTTCCCTCTACCCGTTCTTCTCCCGGCGAGAACCCCCTCGTAGTATTTAATGCACTATGGGAAAGCACTGGGCGCCTTGCGCGTGTGACTCTAAGACAAACTTGGTTATTGCACCGAGTGTGCTGATGGTAGACCAAACCTTTCTTGCGTCCGAGCGTGATGGCCATGACTGACAGTTGGAAGGGAGTAGATTGATGAAGAAATCACCAATCTGCGGGTACAATTACCGCCTGCCTTCAGGGAGAAGATCACCACGAAGATCCAGCAAATGTCTCCAATCCCGCAGAATGACCCTCTGCCACGATCGACCACTACGATACTCGACCTCGGGGACATACAAAAGAGGGACATACTTGGCATGGCTACTTTCTTGCTGTATACTCTCTGGATCTGTGTTGGACCGGCTTTATGGCTCAGAGTGCAGCATTCTGTGCACTGCGTAGCGCGGCAAAACACTAATTACGTAAATTACACACCACATGAGCACACGTCGCCTGATCAGAGACTCCCGTTCTGGCGGCCGATCAAAGCTCGCAGTGATGCAGAAAGGTTATATTCTTCCATTAACCGGATGCAACAATCTATCGAACTTCTCCATAGTCATGGGTGTGACTAGGGGGGATCCCCGATGAGACATCAAAGAATGGTGATGAATGAAGGAACACAAAAGAGTTAACGGTGCCCTTCCTTGCCACTTATTATTGGTCATCTAAGATCCGGCAAGCATCTCTAGTGAAAGATACACCCCGGAAGCAGCTGTTGCAGTCCTCATGTCAGACTATGTGGAGCAAACTTTCGCCGAGGTCGTTGGAGCGCCCAAAGGCCTGAAGGCGCTCCACTACGTCGACTATGCCCACCGACTACAGAACATGGCCCGTCGGATGTTCCAGCAGCATCTCAGTGCCGATCGACTCCAGGTGTACGTTGATCGGGCGCCGGCAGATCCCGCAGGCGGCCCCAATCCCGATAAGTCGTATACCGACATCTTCATCTACGACCTGTTTATCAGGTTTTCTATTACTGCCGTTCTAGATGGGATTGCGAGCTTCGATGGCAAAAATGACCCTCAAAATCTAGGTCGAAATGTTGATAAGAGCAATTTGCATCTTCGTTACCTGGAATGCACCACCAATCTTCTGGGCTCCTGCATTTTGGAGCACATCAACCGGGACCTCAAATTCCGAGGGGCATCAACTGTGAGGCTACGAAAAGAAGATAAATCAACCAGACAAGAATTCTATTCTTAGAAAAAAAAGAAAAAAAAACCTACAGAATCTTTACTCTAGACTATATATATATAGAATTATAAGTATTTAAAACATTTATAATTAAATATGTAATAGATTATTAAAATATTCATTATTATTTTTTTTTCTAATCCACAAGGGTTGGTCTGATGGACCTTTATCAGACCTAGGGTGGGGCCCGGTAAGCATTCTGATTGGCTGATATATCTCCCGATATAATTTATTAGATTAATATAATATAATAGATTAGAAGAAGAAGTAATTAGCTAAATTATTTAAAATTATATTTAATTATAAAAATATTACTTATTTACTTATTTTTTAAATAACAGTATAATATATAGTAAACTATTTAAATTATAATAGATTAAAAATTTATAGTTTTTAGATAGAAATATTTACTAACTGCAGTTATTGTTATTTTATAATAGTCTAATTATTCTAATAAAATTATTACGGGATTATTAAAAATAATATTATTATATATAAATTATTTTAAAGCTAGAATATTTTAATTATTTTTTATTATATTAAAAACTCAGCTTCTGCTTATTTAAATAGTATAATAAAAAATTTATATTTTATTTAGCTTAATATACTGCCAGTAGTAATTTATAAATAATATTAATATAGGGTTTGATCTAAAAAAATTATTTATTATTTAAAGTAATTTATTTATAGTATTTTTTATAAGTAGACTATAGTAATCCAGAATAATATTATATATAGAGTGGCTAACGGCCAGGTCAGGTTAATGGTAACGGTTAAAAAATACAGTCAACGGTTAAAGTATTTTATAAGATATATAAATTCTTTATCTTAATGTTTTAAGCAAAAACTGTAATCTAATTCTAATATTTATAATTAAATCATATTTATTATATAATATACTTATATTACAATAAATTACTTAGCAGTTAAAAATTACCATATAAAATCATACTAAAAATGATTAGTTATGTATTAAATACAGGCTAGTTGTATTAGAGTGTAATATATTTGTAATATATAAACCAATATAATATATATATTCAATTTCAGAAAGAAAACATTTAAATCTTATTTTCTTTAAGGCCAAATACAAGTTTTAGAAGCTCAGTTTTTAACCTGTTTTTTAACCAAAATCCACTCTAATTATATAGTAGAATAATATTATATTAAATTTTAATATAGTATTATTTTCTATCTAGTTTTAATTACTAATTCCTGGAATTCTTATTTTTAATAATAGTATACTGTATTATCGAGAATATAAATATAATTATATTATATAAATAGTAAATAGTATTTAAATCTATTAAAAAAAATTTTATAAATAGTTATAAAATCTATACCAAGGTCGGTTAATTTTATAAAAGTAAATAATTTATAAGATTAAATTTCAGTAGTTATATAAAATAGTAGATTATTAGTATTTATTTTCCAGCTGATTTAAATCATATTATATTTATATTTATAAAAATCCTAAATTACAGCTATTTTATATAAAATAAACTAACTAAGCAGTAAATATTATAATTTAAATATAAAAATATATACAGACGGTATAAAGATAGTAGATTATTTAGACTAATGATATATAATACTAACTTATAGTTGCAGATAACCGGATAAATAGTATATTTATAAAATATATTATCTAACTAGTTATCAATATATATAGTTATATTTAAAAAAAAATCTCGTAATTCTATAAAATAGAATATAGTACAGATTTAAAATATTATAAAATAAATAATCTAAAAAAGCTAGTATATAGTCTAGTATTATAAATAAGCTATTTATATTAAAACTATACAGTTAGAAATTAGATAGATATTATACTAACTGCTATAGTTATATATAAATATTATTAATATTACTAAATATATATAATTATAATAAAAGATTTTAAGATTTATTATATAAATTCAAATATTATATAAATAGTAAAGCTTATAATATAGATTTATATTCTAGTAATAAAAAAAATAGCAGATAGTATAACAGCTAATAATTAGCCGGACCAGCAGCTCTAATTTTATAAAAATAGATAATAGAATAACTAATTAAATAATAAATATATTTAAATAAATATATTTAGAATTTTATATTAAGCTGCTAAACTAGAAGTATTAGAAATAAAAATATAAAAACAGACTGGTATATATTATAATAGTATTAAACTAATTAAAATATAAATAATATAATTTTAAAAACTATTTTTTTATTTTATTATAAATAATTAAAATTATCTGCTTTATAATTATTTAGAAGATTTTATAGCTGGATTTTTATATAAATTAGATTATTTAAATATAAAAGCAGACGGGCAGCTGTATTAACTAGCTATTAAATAATATTATTATAATAAATAATTTTAATAAAAAGATTAATATAAAAAACTATATTTTAGTTAAATTAAAGTTTTAGTTACTTTTTTTAATTTTATTTATATAGAGTAGGAATAGACAGTCTTAGATAAATATTTAATAGATTTAGAAAATATAAAAATTATTCTAAAAATAGATAAAATAGATAGTCTAACAACTAATAGTATACAGATACTATATATTAATAGAAATATTATAAGATTAGTAGATATATAAACTAAAAATTTATTATAATATTATTATTTCTAAATATATAATATAAATAGATAAAAATCAGCTGCTGTATTAGTATATTAATTTTAGTATAAAATAATTCCGAGAATTTATCTATAAATTGGCCGGAATAGTATAATAAATTTTATATAATAAACTATTATTTTAATAGATATTTAAGATTTTATAATAATAATTATATAATAATTTTATATAGTAGACAGTAGAATAGAACTTTTTATAAAATATATAAATATAGTAATCGGTAAACAGATAATAATAATTAATTAAATAAATATAAATAAAATTTATAGTATAAAAATAATTTATATACTAATAATAGCTGGATCGGATATAGATTAAACTAGTCTACTAATATTTTTATATTATAATCTGATTTAAAGAAAAGCTGGTGCTATTAGTTTATATTATTCATAATTAGTTTA
>NW_020291534.1:201814-205249 GCF_003184765.1 Aspergillus aculeatinus CBS 121060 | reverse complement strand
AATTAATTATTAATATAATTATTTATATAATTAATTAATATAAAATAATATTTAAATAATTTTATTTAAACTAAAATTAGAATTTTAAGAAATTTTTAAATTAAATTAATTAAAAAAAATTAATATTAATTTTTTTTCATTTATTAATTTAAATAAAATCTATTTATAAAAAAAGCTCCAGCTTTAATTATTTTTAAAATAAAATATTTATTAATTAATTTAAATTTTTTTTTATTTATTTAATTTAAAATAATAAAAACAGCTATTTATATTTTAAATAAAATTTTAAATAAATAGTTTAATTAAAAAATATTATATAAAATTATATGAAAAAGTCTTTTATAATAGTTTTTTTAATTGTTTAAAAAATTAGATTTTTTCTATTTAAAAAAATATAAATTATATATTTATATTGAAATTAATAGTTTTTTCAAAAAATATAAATTAAAACTTAAAATTCTAATTAATTTTTTAATTAAATATAAAATTTTAAATATTTAATAAATTTAGATTTTAATTTTAGAATATTATTTCTAATAAAAATTCTAATTATTAATAAATTTTTAAATTAGAAAGTATATTAACTGATTAATAATTTATTTATATAATTAATTCTATTGAAATTAAATAATTTAATATTAAATTAATTAATTAAAAATTATTTTAATTAAATAATTTAAATATTAAAAAATTTATTAAGCTAAGACCAGATAATCTAAATAAATTATATAATAAATTATATAATATAAAAAAATTATTTAAAAAAAACAACTTTTATTATATAATTATATAAACTTTTTAGAAAATCTAATGTTTAGAAATCTATTATTTATTTTAAATTATTTACTATTTGTCTTACTACTAAAAATTTTTATTAATAATATTTTTATTAATTAAAAACCTATTAAAAAAATTAATTCTTTTTAATATTAAATTAATTAAAACTTTAAAATACTACTATTTTAAATTATTTAATTAAAATAACTATTTTTAAAAAAAAATTAATTTTATAAATAATCTAAATAATAATTAATTATATTAAGAAAAAATTTTTTTATATTAATAAAAATTAACTTTTATTATCTTTTATTAACTAAATAAATTAGTAAATTATTCTTATTTATCTTAGTTTATTTAAATTTTAAGAATAAAACTTAATTAGTTAAATATTTTAAGTATTTAAATTATATATTTAATATATAATATTAAAAATAAAATTCTTTTATTAAAATAAATATAAATTTATAAATTTAATAAAAAGATTATTTAATTAGTTTTAAAATATATATTTATATATAAAATAATTTATAAATATCTAATTAATTATAAATATATATTAATATATTTATAACTAGATTTATAAAAATTATTTCAATTTTAGTTATTATATTTAATTTAAAAATATACTAGTTAGATATAATTATTATCTGTTTTAATAATTTTATTAAAAAAGATTTATATAAACCTATTATTTAAATTAAAAAATAAATATGTTTATTATAAAAAGGTTTATATAAACTAAAATAGTTTTTATTTTATAATAAAAAATATTTAAAATAAAACTTAAAATTCTAAGACTTTGTTTTATAGAAAAAACTAATATATTTATATTAATCAATTTTTAATTTGATTAATTTTTATAGATAATATAAGTTATATATTCTATTAATTTAATTATAAAAAATTTAATAAATTTAAATAAGACTTAATAATATTACTTAAAATAAAAACTCTTAATAAATTTATATTATTTTTAAATATTTAAATATTATATAATTACTAAAATAGAGAGCTATAAATTAAATAATTAAATTATATTAATAAAATTATTAATAAATTTAATTCAAAATATTTTTAAAGTTTTAAATTTTTATTTTTAAATAAAAAATTAATTAAAAATCTATTTTTTAAGATTTTGGCTAATTAAATTTATAAATTTTAATAAAAAATAAAATTAACTTTATGTTTTATAGTTTAAATTAAATCTAATATAACAAAATTATATTAATTATTTATAAAATATTTAATTAATCTACATTCTAAATATTTTAAATTAATAGATTATTTAATACTTTATTTAAAAAAATAAAAAATCTAGTTATTAAATATAATTTTAATTTGAAGTAAATGATTTTTTATATAATTAATAATATTAGTTTTCATAATAATTGAGATTATACTAGCTTAATAGAATATATTGTTTATTTATTTAACAAATTAATTAATTAGCTAAATAAAAAATAATATTATATAATTTTTTAAATAATTTAAATAAAATTATTAGTTCCAATTATTTTAACTAAATAATTTTTTATATAAATAAGATTTAATTCTAAATATTATTTTTTAATATTATATAATAATATTTAAATTATTTAAATATTAATTAGTTTTATTTTTTTAAACTAGTTTAAAATATATTAATATAACTAATTACTAGCTTAAATAAAAAGTTCTAAATAAGACTATTAATATTTATTAGATTCTAACTAATAAAATAAAAATAAATAATCTAATTAAATAATTTAATAATTAGAAATACTAATATTTTACTTAATAATTTAATATAATAAAGATCTAATTATTTATTTATTTTCTATTTTAATATTTTATTTATTTATTAATTTATTTATTTTAATTTTAATAAAAACTATTATTTTTTTAAAACTATAAGAATATATTAGACTAAAAAATTATCTAAATATTAAAATCCTAAGTTTTAGTCTTTTTAATTTAACTATCTAAATAAACGCTATTATTTTAATTTATTTTATTTATTTTATTTTTATATTCTTACTTCTGATTTATTAAATATTTCTAGTTTTCTGTTTAAGAAATTAATAAATAAAAAAAATAGTTTAAATAGTCTAATATTTTCTATTATTTCTATTTCGTTTAGTTTAGTTTAGTTTTATTAATTAAAATTATATATTAAATTTATTATTCTATTTATTTTCTTATTTATTAAATCTTTAATTCTTTTAATTTTATGATTATTGTTATACAATACCTACTGCTATACCAGCTTATACTTACTATTATAACAGCCTGCTTCTAGCTCGACACAGATTTATCAGGCTTTTAATTCAGATATCTATATTATTATATTATTTATTTTTTTTATATAATATATTAATTTAGAATCCTTTAGAAAAGACGATTTTTTAAAAATTAGTTTTAAAATTAATAAAAAATTATTTTTAATTATTTTATTTATTTTATCTAACTAGTATGTCTACTGTATTAAATAATTTCTAATGATTTTTATTTTTTTTTTAGTTATTTAAAAAAAATAATATATTATTAAATAAATTATTATTAGAATTCTTTTAAGATATTTTGTTTATTTTTAAATTATACTATTTAATTTAAATAGATATTTAAAAAATATAAGCTATTATCTACTAATTAAAATAATTAAAATAATTAAAAAAA